>NC_092686.1:4396021-4673521 GCF_964275005.1 Diadema setosum
AAGGACCCAACGTACATCACGAATCTCTATTGGTTGAGAATTCCACGTAAGCATGACATAAATGCACGTGATAGTATGAATACATCTATTTGATAACTTTCCCTCTTTTCTGGGTCATATCTTGCATCTGAATTATGCATGCATATAATTTCAATGTATTTGTTCACATAATACATTCAGTATAGTGTCCTTCGTACGCGTGTGCGTGTATGTGTGTGCGTGTGCGCGTGGGTGTGTGTCTAAGTTTGTATTTACAGTACAGACTCCATGATACATCGTGCCCCTTGTTAGATATGCTAGAGAAGAATGCATCATGACGTTTCAAAGTTCAAGTTTAATTTCAAGTTGATTTATTTCCAACAAAATAATAAGGGATATACAATGAAATGTTCGCGTATAAAAATAATGTCACGAAATCAGTACAACAATGTGATGAACATAATGACATGTAATAAAAACACAGGTAAAGTATTAACAGAAATACAAATAAATGTTATCATTATGGTAAACTCAGAACAAAATTGTTGGAAATGCAGGGGACTGCTAAAAAGCATAGATTGTAGTATGCAGTCCAGTCATTAAAAGAAGAAAAAAAGTCACATTACACAAAAAGTACAATTTGCCTAAGAAATAAAAAAAAAACAGTTGTTGGCTGATATTTATTTTCTTTCTTTTTTTTGATGTTAGTTTTCTTACACGTACACACAAATAAACACACGTTTCCGATGAAGCCTGGTGCAAAAAAAAAAAATCCAAGAATTTGCAAGTGATCTTATGAATTTTTGAGTCCATAGAAAATCCACACAAGACAACAAAATTGTTTATTGACCAACGGTTTTAAGTCAACATTACACAAGTAATTGCACGTACGAACATAAACATGAAGATCATTATGTAAAGAACATCAAGAGACGCTACATCGGATCAAGAGTGAGAGACAAAGAGAGAGAGGGAGAGAGAGAGAGAGGAGGGGGGGGGAGAAGAGAAGAGGAAAGTGAGAGGAAGAAATTTGACGAAGGTATACTCTATACACCTTTAACAAATATGTTTAATATTCTGTCTTTTCTACTGATGACAAACACCCGCGATGCTTAGTAAATCATGGAAACGCCATACGAGACATGATCAAATTTCTCAATGTTAAAATGTAATGGAAACTTTCAGATCACATAATCAAGTCGTAATATTGCAAACGTAATTTACATCACTCCTAATCATGTGATCAAGTTATATGAACATATGCTATGTAGCAAATAATAGCATTTCTTAAATTGTCTTACGCTGTCACAGCGTTGTACTATATACCAGTAAGCATTTACACGAGGCTGCTGTTTAAGACACATGTCAATATCAACATCAAAGATAGATAGGTATAGAAATATATAGAAAGATAGATATGTCGCTTGTATGCGACATTAAAATGTACCCAAGTCATGGTCATTTTTCTCTTTTTTTCCTGGTGAGTGGGCAAAAATACCCCGACAGTTATATAACGTCAATGTGGTTGATTCAAGTGAAATAAACCACATGTACTACCCGTTCTCTACAGGAGCATTGTAGTTAAGTGTAGCCGTCATTTGTAATATATCATGCACTTTATTATGAGATAAATGTTAATACACGTGTATAAGTTATTTTGTATGTGGAAGGGATTATCAAGATTCAATAAGAATTATGTTTGATCGAGACAAGGGTAAAAGAAAACATTCACACTTTTGCTGTTTGCAAAATAACGAATGGCGAAGACATTTAAAAAAGGCGAGAAATATCATCAAAATTGTATGTGTATGTTTGTTTGTGACAATGAGAAAGTAAAAGGGGTTAGTGAAACCCTAATTCATCCCGTTTATTATATTTCTTGTGTAAATACTTGGACAAAGTCGATGTAAAATTCTCTAAAATTCTCTTTCCCTTCACATAGATCAGCCGCTACAATTTTTGGGCGTACCGCTGGTATTAAATACACATTAATTAGAATAAGTTTGTTTCCATATAAAGTAATACAGGGTGATATATTATACAGATATTGACTTACCAGAGGTGGAATATAACATTTGAGATCCTCGCGGGAAGTTATATTTTTGTCGAGGATTATTATATTTTTCCGAAGCGCGTAGCGCTGAGGAAAAATATAGTATTCCGAGACAAAAATATAACTTCCCAAGGGAAATTAAATGTTATATTCCTACCGAAGGAAAAAGTCAATATCTGTTATATTATATGACCTACAGTACAAGAAATAAACTGCTGTATAGGCCCTAAAATAAAGCAAAACGACTAGGCCTAGGTCTAGAAACACTACTCCTTTGCATGAACGCGCGTACCGCATGACAACAGTGCGCTAGTGCCAGTGGTATTCAATCGAGCCACAAGTAGCCTGTTGATACGTAGATATAACTCCGATGGCTTTCACGTAGGCCTACCGGGAATTCGTTCTTCCGTGGAGTACGACCGTTGCCTGTTTACCACAAAGTAATTTCTAGAACAGTCGTTAATCAATCGTACGTAGGGCCTAGTTTCGTAGCGGTAGAGCCAGATTTTGTAATGAGAGATGTAAAAATTGTAGAAGACTAGACCAAATGCCGCTTTTGGTCTGGGTAAAGCAAGCTTGTTGACATAACATTTGTTTGTGGTGATGTATGAGAATGTGAACTTTCTGATAATGTAGGGCCTAATCTCTTCTGCCTGCGGTCACTGGTACAAGAGCTGTTTAGACTACGGACCTGGCCCTGGTCCAGGTCCTGCGCTAGTACAAGTAGCATAAAAACTTACTCAGTTCAGGCTCTGGTAATGTAATGGGAAATCCTTTGGCTTTCCTGTCACGACTGTCTAACATTGATTGGAGTAGGAGCTATTCTTTCTCTCTCACAAGCGAAGGGCAGCTGCTCATCAAAGCTGCCATGCCAGTTTGACGAAAACAAATCAGTTACAATTTCGTAATTCGCGCTTGCAGTGTTCTAGCGTGTGTCAATGTGATGCTCATTTAATACCGCTAGCGCATTCTGTAAACGTAAGTGGTATGGTGCGTGTGGTCGGTCGACCGGTCACGATTACATTCGTAAGTATGTGTGTGTGTGTGTGCAAAGCGTCTCTGTGTATGTTGCGCGCATCATAACAATTGATTTTTGATTACGTCACCCCTCCAGATATAACGCCATTTGTTTAACGTAGTCGCTGTTATATTCCATGATTGTACGTAATTTACGTCATGTTATGAAATATAACGCTTCTCATCCTTGTGAACATGGTCACGTGACAGCATTTTGACCAATCACACATTGGTATCTATATAGGTCATATAATATAATATATTATATACATAACACTTACATGAGTCATGTGAGTAAAGACTATAGATAGAAAGATATCACTTTCCTTTGCAAACTAATAACGATAGCTAAGGTGGTATCAACTGAATGACTCAATTATATCTTCCTTCCTGGCTTATAAATGCTCAACGGACTTCATACACGTTAACTTTTCGAGTACATCATTGTACATGGAAATGATGTGAACTCTACTTGTTCTTATACAGTGTTTCTAGATAAGGAACAGTCGAACACGAAATCACTGCTTATACGCGACATTAAAGTAAACTAAAGTTGTAATTTTACCTGTTTACAAGCGCAGCCACATTTCATATCATGCTACACGGAGCAAGAACCTTAGTCACTCTTAATATATTGATCAAGAAATTAAAAGTAAAACGCGCAGAGAAAGAAACATAATATTATAAACTACACCCAACGAATAGTGGATCTCCAATATTATTCTAAGATCATGAGGATAATCGTTGTTATATACACGTATTTTCACTCCGAGTGGGTACGTCTTGTAAGATATTTTTTTTACTGCAGAGTGATATACATCAAATAAAACACTTAACAGCTAGGAGTTCTTGCTTGGAATGGAAGCATGACTGGATTTGATCGTGTATAAAACAGAACACAACACGTTCAAACTATTCGTACAAGATTTATTGGTTTAAAGCAAAAGATTAATTATTAAGCAGAGGGGTGAAGATAATACCGTCGGTTGAGAATGAGGATGGCTTTCAAATTTGAAAGATCGCAAGTGCACATCTGTAAATAAATATGTCGGAAAACGGAACCGGCGGGAATCGAACCTGCCGTGTACTGCTTTTTAGCAGAGGGAGACAAATCGAAGAAGATTTATTGGCTTGTTGTACAAACATCAGTCGTTCGCTAGAGGGCGCTCTTCAACACACTAATTATGCTGAAGTGCGGCCCTTCCTCAGACGAGACCGCTTTCAAATCAAAACTTTCATCTGTTCGTGGTCAAGTCAAGAGGCAGGCCCGTAACTAGGGGGGGGGGGGCATAGCGAGCAGGTTCAGATTGAAAAAAAAAAAAAAACAAGTGAAAACTTCTTCCCAAAGCTCAAAATATGACAGAAGAATGGTTTTTAAAGTTAAAACAACAACAACAACCAAAATAAAACAAAAGCAAAAACAAAAAATCCGTACAAATCCCCCCCCCCCAGAGTAAGACCGAGTATCCCTCTTGGTTGCTTAACTCCCTCAGAAAGGTCTACTATTTCCAATTTTGATCTCCCCCCCCCCCCCCATAAAAATCCTAGTTACGGGCTTGAGAGGTTACCTCCAAACAGCTACAAGAAAACAAAAACATTCAAGACAACTTACAGAACAGATGATAGCTTCAATCCTGTGGTTCAAATGCCTCTGTCGTTCAGTGAAGACGCACACGTGTAAACAAGAAGTGGCAGGCTCTATGTTTTACTTAACTACTCCAATTTTCCATGAACATTTTCCAAATATTTCGCCCAAAGCGTGGATTAGATTATAAAATTGCAATAAAAAAAAAAAAAAAAACCGATGAAAAGGTCCCGTCGTGTGGGAGGGGGATTGGAGAGGCATATCCCCTTCCACACCTCTCCCCTACTAGTCCCCCCCCCCCCCATACACAACTAGTATACTTTTGGGATAAACAATTTTCTAAATGATATACAAGAAGTGTCCCCTGGTCGTTTTGTTTCGATTGTACAAGTACAAAAGCAACACCCCAATTCTCCCGTTCGGTCCATTTCCAGAAATTGTACCAAGGAGGATTGTACACAGTGAAGGCGCAGAAGCTGAACTATAATAGAAGTGACAGAAGCGGAACTTTTCCAGAGAGCACTTTGCTCATGGCTGCTGGAGAACGGTTTCCAGACAGAGACTGGTAGAATTGAAACCATGGTTTAAACCATGAACAATTTGTATGGAGCGCCAAGTGTCACATGGTTTATTTTTGTTACGAAATCCGTCATCCGTTGTCATTAACCACCTTCATGAACTCGGGCCAATTGTGTTTCCCCACAGGATTTACACATGTTTTCCCCAAAGTCTTGAAAGTAGGACAAAGCTGGAGACCCTTCGTCCATCAAAAAACTACAAATGTCAATTCTAAAAAGGCAAAAGCTCCCTCGTCTGGGAGAGGGACACGTACCACCTCCCACCATCCACACGCTCCGACGTCCCTGCATGTTCCCAGTCATAATTAGTTCCCCCCCCCCTACACACACACACACACACACACACACACACACACACACACACACACATACACTCTCTCTTTGAAAAATATTCATGTAGGTAGGCGTTACACAGGGATGGCATATGAAGCCCATGGCGATAATTAATTTCATTGACATTGCATACGATTCCACTTAGAATGTCCTCTAAACTGCAGCACATAATCCTCAATGATGATACTTACATTCCCATATTATATTGCATCAAATGTATAGAGTCTATCTGGAGTGCAGAAAGCTATGTCGCCACTCTCAAACTCTTGTAGATAGTACCAACCTCTTTTTGATTTTTGTATTTTGAAATCAGTGATGATATTGTGCATGTGCTCCAAATCTCTCGTGTATCGATCGATACTGACGAGACCCTCCATGTGCTTCACCCAGGCTACAATGACCGAATCATCTCGACAAACAGCTGGATAGGCAAACATACCATCCTTCGTCAAGACATTCTCCTTCTTTCCCTTACCATCAAGACAGACAACAGTGACTCCATTCGTCAGTAGCAGCTTCCCCGCGACGTGAAAGGAGAATAATTGCCATGCTGAATATCCATCAAACAATATATCCCTTACAGCCTTGCCACCCTGTGTGGTAAATACCTGGATGTTTCTATTACCTGCATAGATATTGTCATATCTGTCCACAGTGAGACCACCAAAAACTCCTTCCCCGTAACTAGTCGTCTCAAACGTGACATTAAGCTTCTCCCACTGAGGGGTGTATAGTGATATCTTATCATCTGCATCATATACAACACTTCGACCATCAGACAGGAATCCAATTTTATTGACACTGACATCCTTCAACACCGTTTTCTGAAACTTTCCATCAGGGGAGTAGAGATGGATTCCGCCAAGCCACGATCCCACCGCCATCTGACCGTCCGGTGCAGGAGTCATACAGCTCATGTTGTCTTTGCGAGGGAGCTGTACGTCTGATTTGAGACCCCACATGTAACCTTTCAGCTCTCCAAGACAAAGTTCATTGACCTTTATGTGTTTACTGAATGAAATGTTCTGAGCTCGTTCTGTCACACCTCTTGGTGATTGGGCGTCAGGATCATCTCGTCCCAGAAAGCTCTTCAAGTTCTCGCACAACGTGTCATGTGCAAACAAGGCGTCTTTCTCCAGCGGTACCTTAATACCGTTAGTTACAAGCTCTTCCATGGCGTTTATTTGACTGATTGTTTGCCGACTCTCTTCCTCCATAACTTGTAATTCGTTCTTAAATTTTTCAGACCATCGTTTTACTTCACATTTCAGCCTTTCTCTTCTGGCTGACAATAGTTGCATGTATTCCTCGTACGTCTTGTCGATGTCATCGTTGAGCTTTCTCAGCGTAGTTGTTATTTCATCGCGTTGTGTCGCTATGAACTCGATATGGTTTTTAACGGTTGTGGTCTTTGTTTTTGTTTTTTATTTCAAGTCCTTGATATTTTTCATTAATTTCTCTTCATGGATGGCTGCTTCTTCCAGGTTGTGTCCTTCCTGCAAATGACCCAACACTCCGCACTTACAACATATATGTACTCCCGACATCCGGTACAGAAACAGTCTTGATCATCAGCAGGGTGTTTCTTACACTTTTGTCGCCTCTTAAGCGGAACTCTTTCAGAGAGCACCTCGCTCATATCTAGTACTAAGTGGGTGGAGAATAGTTTCCAGTTAGAGTGGTCTTTATCACATGATGTGCACATATATGTCGCACAGTCTTGACAGTAGGACACAGCTGGCGACTTTTCGTCCATCTCACAAACTGTGCATGTTGGATTCTTGGTTTTCACTTCATCCACGAGAGAACTCAGCGGTAGGTTTGTTTGTAACCTAGCTACATCTCCACTGGGTACAGATGTTCCCTTCCGGCATACAGGGCATGTAAGAGTTCGTAGGTTGGGCTGAGTTTGAAAGATGCGTTCCAGACAGTCTTTGCAGAATGCGTGTGAACATGCCAGTGATTTAGGTTGGTTGAAAAGTGTCAGACAGATAGGGCACTCCAGATTTTGGCTGCTTATTGATTATTTATTATGTCCATTAGTAATAGAAACACATAATGATAAACATGATTATGTATCAAAAATACTAGGATAAGTATTCGCCAGACAGATAAGGGAAAGTTGGCGCGAGATCTCTTTTTTTTTTTAATTCGAAAGACGTAATTAGGAGCAAGGTACTATACGTGTGTGAATATAGTGTCTAATTACCATGTTTGCCAAATAAGTTGTACTTCAGCCTTAAAATTGCTGGTTTACGTAGATTTCTTAATGTGGAACAGATTCTACAACTTGTTGTCTGGTTAGCATGCGGGATGGTGCGAACTCAAATCAGATAGAATGCGATGTTACTTTTTAAAGGCCGTATATGATTATCAAGCAAGAGGTATCCAATCAAAGCGTGTTTTACATCAGTGATGTTTTGTGGAAAAATATGAAAGTACAAGTTCTACTACACAAACAAACAGACACACGCACACATACACGCACAATCAATTTAAAAAAGAAGTAGGGACACGTCATCTATAGCAGTCCAGTGCTTTGCCAACACCCACCCCCACTCCTATTCCTTTTTCTGAAGCTATCTATTGTCGTTTCGCACTGCACTATAAATTATATTAAAGTATTTTCCCCTAGATGACGTCAGATTAAAACTCTCACAACTTTCTCAATTGTACATAACCTAAAATCGGAACCACTCAGCGGCGTTATCAATATCTTTAACAGCAATACATCGAATGCTTTACCATTACAATTATTGTATGAAAGTTGTACACTAACGTTTGACAAGGACTGCTTACCATGTACACTTTGACATTAATCATGTCATCATTTACTAGTAATACGTTTCAGCTCTTCTCTCTTACATTCTTTCCACTATAAGTTCACAAAGGCAACCGAAATGAGAATGTATAATTTACAAAGCCAAACATCAATCCATCTATTTTCATACATGTACCTTCATCTGTGATTACTTCAATGAATGATATGTTTTTACCACATACAGAAGATCAGTTCTAGCAAAAACAAAAAAAGAAGAAAAGAAGAAAAATATTATCACCTTCTCACTCATTAACCAAAATTAGAGACCTTTCTCCTCTTTTTGGTCTAGGTTTTAAACTTGTCATCAGAATAAGAATTTACGTTTGACAGGATTTTTTGTTATCATTTATGGATTTTTTGTTATCATTTATGGATTTTTTGTTTTAACAGGAATCCATGGATATGGTTATCTGCACTTGGGGCCTTTTGTCTTATATGTTTCGACGAGCCTGTCATATCAGCTCATAACCCATATAATCCTCGCTGTGAATTCTTTGAAGGAAAAAACAAATGAATTCTTGGCTCATGTTGTAATCAGCCTTGATTAAATTTCAGCATCCATGATTTAGTGGAATTGTGATGTACAAATGTTGTACAAAGTGTTAACTAAACAAATCGAGCTGAATCAATTCTCGTTGCTTCTGTAAAACTACGTACCAGGCACACATATAACATGCATGTGCTAATAACGTTTCATTATGCTTACCCAGCTTGCTGAACTTCCGGGTTTGATATTGTTAGTTCATGTTTTGCTCCGAAGTAGGTTTAGGCATGGAATCACAATCTGTTTCTCTCTTCAGCCTGTAGGAAGGTGCGAACACAAATTAGATTGAATGTGGTCTTACTTTTTATGCCCAAGTAGAGTACTGAGAGTTAGCCAACGAAAGAGAGATGCACTACGAAGCACTCACAAAATGGTCGCTCGATTCATGCAGCTGTTACTAAGTACATGTATTGTGAAAAATTATCGTGACCTTTTCACCGTGACCCTTAGAGTACTATAATAGAAGTGGGTTTTCCCCACTTCTGGGATACCGCGTGCCTATCCGATATTCGAAAGCCCATAATGTAATATCGCCTCGTATAGCAAGGTGTACTTACGACACTTAATTTGGAAAATTTACTGGAAAGGGAAAGATATTAACAAAAGTCATGTAAGAGAAATACATGAAAGAAAATTTGATGAAATAAAATAAATATTGACTGAATTGTGCATCAATTGAATGTGGAAAATTATGTCCGTTTGACCGTTGTCATGTCATTGAATATTATGACTTGTAGACATTATTTAAAATGTAAATATTTGACTTTGACTGTCGTGTGAGTAATGCTACCAACATTATTTACATACGAAATTACCACATCGAACGATTTTCTTTTCAGTTTGCGTGAATATCACATCATGGTCTTGGAAGGCCTAAGGGATTTTATTTTTTTGTTATATCATGAGCACGAGTCACAGAGAAAAATCTTCTGGGAAAGGAAATTATAAACGGTTCTTTATGGACCAAACATAGAGGTAGCAGTATGAAAGATAGCATTGAAAACCTTACAATTTGTCTATCATCAAAGCTAATCTATTGACGCAAAATGATACAAGAAACAATATATGAAGTGATGAATCCCAACTGATAATTTCTTGTAACGGGTGGATCCTTGGGGACCCTAACGACCTGTGTGTCCGAAAGTTACTATCTGTGTCGGCGTTTGTCTATGTCTTCTGTAGTCACTGAGATTCGATCTCCTTTTGCCTTCAAGGTAGAGAAAGGGAACCTTGACTATAAATCATCACAGTAATGATGACAATTATGTTTATATATTAAAAAAAAAAAATATATATATATATATATACATATATATATATATTTTATATATATACAGTATAGTATATATATATATATATATATATATATATATATATATATATATATACAGTATATATATATATATGGTTGACAGATTTTCGCTAGTCTCCATGTCCAAACTCAGTCTCTTTTATGGCCAAAATCGGCCAACCATTTTTTTTTTCTCAAATCAAAATTACACGGCCAAATTCTATTTATCCAGTGGTAGAACTAAGTATATCCCTGTGTTAAGATAATGTTTTAATTTCATGAATATGATAGGCGTAGTGAACTTACGCACATGACGTTGCATTTCAAGCACTACATTATACATGCCAGTTTCCATATGATAATCAAGGTTTATTTTATTTGTCCTATGTTCTAATAAATCAATTTACTTTCTGTTTTTCTTGATTTTTCGGGTCATGACAAAAATGAAATTTATACGTGTTTAACGTTTTTATCTAAGGTTAAAGGGATGGTATAGTTTTAGTTGAAACCTGGCTTCAGGTTTCTAACCTTTTTTGTGAGATAATGAAAAAAACTCTAATGAAATATGAAAGAGCATATAATTCCAAGAGGAATTCGAAGTTTATTTGATGAAGATTGGTTTTGAGATGGCTGAGATATCCAAAACGAACAATACTAATAAAAGGTGGGACCCGCCTTTTATTAGGATCGCTTTGATTTACTTTGTTTTTGGATATCTCGGCCATTTCAAAACTGATTTTCGTCAAATAAACTTGAAATTCCTCTTAGAATGGTGTGCTCTGTAACATATCATAAGTAGTTTCTTCGTATCTCGCAAAAAAAGCTCAATCTTCATCTCCACCAATACTGTACTATCCTTTTACCAAAAGTTTGGTGTCGACCTTTAATATAAATAGGGCCTATATTTGTTTGATCGTGTGTGTGTAATATATCACCTGTATATTGACGAATCAAAGGTTACACTTCTGGTTAGTCCTCAGTGCAGTTTTAAAATTCAATGTATGACCTACTCTATCTTTTCCATAATTCTAACATCTCGAAAACAAGAGGACGTAGGCCTATATTCTTGAAAAGGTTGTCATTGTGTTTGCTGCATTGTACTCTGCGTTTGTCACAAATCGTGCAGACACGGAGGATCCAGTGATTGTCTGCCCGGGGAATATCACCACCGAAAACTCAGCGGGACAGAACTACGCGGACGTGTCCATCGATCACCCCGATGTCACGGACAACTCGGGGGAAATCAGCATCAACTTACCGCCGTCCTACCGCGTCTTCATCGGCACGTCCTCCGTGCGATTCGAGGCGGTCGACGGAGCCGGAAACAGCGCGGCCTGCTCCGTCTATGTCACCGTGCAAGGTACGGAAGTTGATGATGCGTATAACATCATGAAAACGTTGACATTGAATCTATATCTAATTGAATGTAGTACATTTTCCAAACTATGGCATTTTCATCAAAGTCGGCAAATTTTCGTGTTGATTCACCAAAAGGAAGGCTAACATTTCTTTTTGCAATCATCTTGAATATTGTTGTCAAAGTGATATTGCAGTGATATTTACTCTTTTCTCTTCTCCGTCGACCAACATCACAAATTCCTGTTTCTCCTTCGCAACCTTGTCATAATCTTTCTACTTTCTTCATCACCAATTTTCTTGAGTTCCTTCTCTCTTCTCCTTACTTTTCCTCCTCCGTCATGTCCATCTTTTGTCTCTGCTTTTTTGTCTTCTCGTTCCTCCAAAGTCTCCTTTCCACTTCCATGTGCACTTCCTTGTTTCTTACTTTCCACTTCCTTCCAGCATTTATCCTCACTCGCCTCCTCACCCTTCTTCTCCTCCTCCTTCTCCTCCTTTCAGTTTTTTTTTTCTCTGATGATGATAATGATGATGATGATGATGATGATGATGAAACGTCATTTATTTGTAGAAACGTTCATAGGCTCCCGGCTCCCACAATGTTTCACACATCATTCACACTCTCACATCTCTCTATATCTCTCAATGCCAATTTTTCCCGTTTGTCTATGCATTACCCCATTCCCTCTCCATTCCATCACCTTCCTCCTCCTCTGGTTTGCCCAATGACTTCATGTCTACCTTCTCCTTTCATGCGTATAGACGTCGAGTCGCCTCAAGTCACGTGTCCGGACAACTTCAACGTGACAACGGAACCCGGACAGTACTATGCCACAGTCACGTGGGAGGACCCGAGTGTCCAGGACAACTCCGGACAATCTCAAATAAGTAAAGTCTCGTACGCTTCGGGGACTAGGTTTCCTATCGGCACAACCACGGTCGAGGTAGTGGCCAGCGACTTCAGCAACAACATCGATTCCTGCACCTTCGACATCAGAGTGTGGGGTACAGTTATTTTATTTCTTACATCTTCTTTTTTTTTAACATGTGTGTCATGGTGAGTTAGTTTTACGAGTCTATATACTACCCTAGAACGAAACCATGTCTTTTAATCTGATAAGACAGTCCTAAAGAGGCAATTATTTCACGCTAAGAAACAACAACAATAATAATAATAATGATAATAATAATAATAATAATAATAATGATAATAATAATAATAATAATAATAATAATAATAATAATAATAATAATAATACTGTAATATATCTATAGAACGTACTATCACCGTGTATGTTTACTCTGTTCTACGTATTCAGTTACCTCCGTGACTATTTCTTACTGCTCTAAACCTCTTAGACGTGGAACCTCCTACTCTGACCTGCGCTGACAACATCGTGACGGCAACCGATCCCGGTAGCAACAGAGCTAATGTGACCATCGACACGCCGATGGTCGAAGACAATTCCAACCCCATTGTCAATGGCAGCGACACGTACAGCGTGGTTATCCCGCTGGGCACTTACGAGATCGTCTTCACAGCTCGCGACGGCTCGGGAAATGTCGGATACTGTTCCGTTTACGTCACAGTGCGAGGTGTGCCGAGATTTGAATATTATGACGAATAACGGATCTAGGGCAATTACCCCCTGGGCAATTACCCTAGACCCGTCTCCAGACCCTTACCCTAATCCTGATTCCGAACCTGATCCTAACCATAACCCAAACTCTAACCCTAAAACTAACTCTAATCCTAATCGTTACTTTACACTTTTCATTAACCAGTATTTAGCCGGGGGTAGTTGTCCTCGGAGATAATTGTCTTTATACGCGGATAACTTTCCACAAGAAAACAACTAGGATGAACACCTTTAACACTAATAATATAAAAAATATATATATTATCATTATTAAAAATACTGAGAGATAGAAATGCTGAAGCTTGACGTAACGTATGACAAATAGTTGATAGAATCGCAGTAAACTATATTCCCACCCTTAAGCGTCCTACGATGTCCTCAAATTAATGACGCCCCGGTTATACGACAGAGATTGGCTCTTATTTTTCTCTTCTCGTGCGCGTTGGCATGACGGCATGCGTATTACTTTGCTCATGTTTTCAGCACCATGATCCATCATGCTAGTTCATCTGTACAAGTTGTCCACCCCAAACAGAAATTCAACGAAAATTTCTATCAAAATGCACTCATCACATTCAAACAGAATGTTTGTGAATCGCCTGAATGGTCAACCTTTTAGCATTTAAGATTAAATTTATTGATAGTCATTTCATATTTGATTTGACACATAAGTTGTGGTTTGACATAAGCACGTCCGCGCGAGAGGGAGCAGCGGTATTTTAGCAACATTTTCGGGTTTCAAAAAGTGCAATTTTAGTCATAGTACATTTTTGCCATCATCATCATCCGAACGCTCGAATGATGATGTTCATGATATTCTACCAAGAACATCTAATCGATGTGCAGTCATATACTTTCAATCTAAGGAATAAAGACTGCTAATAGATAAAGATTGAAATATAACAATTTTGTTATTGCTGAAGAGTTAGTTTACATACTAGTACATATGTGTTGATACACTTTATTAACATTCAAAATAAGTGCAATACATTAATACCTGGTGGATCTATCCTGACCCTCTTTACACGACAAGACGAGGAGCCTCCAGTTTTGACGTGTCCCGATGACATACAAGTAACTGCAGAGAGCAATCGGAACAGTGCTACCGTCTCGTGGAACCAACCCGGTGCGCTGGACAATTCCAATATCCCGGTCTCGAATCCCATCAGTGACCCCGTTTCAGGCTCGTCATTCCCGATCGGGACTACAGTCGTCAACATCACGGCTGCCGATGCTAGCGGGAACGTCGGGAGCTGTCTCCTTCTCGTTACCGTACTTGGTGAGTTTGATTGGACGTAAGGGAATGGTCACATATTCTGCAACACAATACTTTCATTCTTTCTGTTGTGAATAACGGTCTATTTGAAAGCATTTTGCATTTTTTTTTACACTCGTGTCAGTTAAACTCTTTTTGTTCTGCCTCCTCAAAGATAAGAGAACATCATTTATTTGTCACTTTAGTCAGAAGAGAGAATTTGACGTTTTGTAGTCCAGACTGAATTAATCACGAATAAGCAGAAGACTTTTTATTTAACATTAACAATCGTTATCATTCTGATGCATGTTTTTTTTTTTTTTATAATCTGTAGAGAAATTAAAGTTAAGGAATCACTATCACTGTCATCAAACTGTCAAAAGAATTAAAAAAAAACCAGAATGGAATGATAGGCCCGTTTATCAGTCGGTATTCCTAGAATAATCGGATAATCAGCGAATCACAGCTGTGGAGTAAACGCAGAATCGTCATCACAAGATATGAGCGCTTCTCTTTCAATGTAAATTGAATATGAATTACTGGTCAACGGTTACATGTGATACTGCTTTGCAGTAACAGCTGATGACGCAAAAAAAATCAACTCTTAAACCCACGAAAGTTGTGCTAGTCGCCTCACAGCTTGTCCTTCAAGTCAATCGACTTATCAGATGACTGAGAAATTTGTCACATCCGTCACGGTATTTAGGGCCAAGATTAGGAGAAGCTTCTAAACAACAACCGATACTTATTCCCCAATCTCAAAGTAAGATAGACAACGTTGTGCTTAGGTGATACATATTGAAGCGGTTCAAGTGATTGATTCTCTTGATTAGGGAAGACTTACTCCAATATTTTTTGCCTTGTCCTTGTCCGTTTAAAGATTTTGACGAGTGCGCAGACGGCCAAAATAACTGCAGCCAGAATGCGGTGTGTAAGAACGAAGATGGTTCGTTCAGCTGCCGGTGTGAAGAAGGCTATTCCGGAGATGGAGTCACGTGTGACGGTGAATATGACGTCTTCACGATATATATATATATATATATATATATATATATATATATATATATATATATATATATATATAGACGATGAAGACAAACAAGTTGACATAATGCATTAGAATCCAACTTCATTTATTTGTAAACCAAATTTTCGACCCTTGCAAGGGTCGAAAATTTGGTTTACAAATAAATGAAGTTGGATTCTAATGCATTATGTCAACTTGTTTGTCTTCATCGTCTTCATGCTCTTATTCCAACACGCGGATAATAATACCATTATATATATATATATATATATATATATATATATATACATACATAAATACTTTTTTTGCGGGGGGGGGGGGGTTGGGATGGAGGGACATGGGTCATTTAAAAAATAAATGGTAGCTGTTTGTGAACACATTAACTCGTTGCCATCCCTTGACATGCGTTTTGATTTCTTTATCTTTCCATGAGCACTATAAGCTTTCTTGCGATATAAATTAAAGAGTATACTCAGATGGTTTGTACCCCATTTGTGTCGCATTGCTAAACGTCATTTCTAAAAGAACTTCTGTCAAAATGTCTTACCTTCAACCCCCCCCCCCCCGTCCCTTCTGCCGGGGTCGTGTCTGTATGTATGTTTGTGTCACGGGCGTGTGTGTGCTTTTGTTTGAATGTTTGTGTGTTAGGGTATAGGATCAGAAAGTTCTGTCAGCTAGACGTAGGCCTAGTATGTACAGTAGCTCCCCCACGTTTAACTGTCATTGGCATCGCCCAAGACTGGGCAGATGGGACAAGCTATATAGGGCTACGAGAATTTGCTAGAACCTTCAGCGGGATTGTCTACCACGTTATACCATGATCTCTTTCCATTTAACCCCTCTAAACCCAGACATCAACGAGTGCACGTCGGGTGCCTCAAATTGCCACTCCAAGGCTACCTGTACAAACATCCCGGGATCTTTCACGTGTGCCTGCAAAGATGGCTTCTCCGGAGATGGCATAGATTGCACAAGTGAGTTTAACCAAAGTACTGTGTAGTCGCGGAACTTATCATCGGGATGGTTACATAGCGCCACCTACTGTTAGGCAAAGACACACATTGACAGCTTCATTATAATATTATACGAAGGCTGGAAACATAAATTTCTCGTCAAAAACGTTCAGTATGATACGAAAAATAAAGTCATGCCGAATTCTGCATCTTCTTTTTTTTCGTTCCCTGCAAATGGACAGCAAAGTTGACATGATTTTAATCATCGACATGAAATGGCACTTTAATGTACGAAAAATTGTTCTTCGTTTGTACTAGGTACCAGTCGCATAAAAATATTGCAGATAAGTTGAATTCGATACGACCTTTTCAAGAAAGCTCGATTTTTGAACACCAATCCCTGAGATTCTTTCAGTACTTGTGAAAGTATTTTTTTTTCTATTAACATATAAGGAAATATTATGCTGCAGATGTAGCGATGCAACTACTGCTAGCTGTCTCGTCCAGAGTGTTTACACAATTCGAATTTTCCTGTTTTGATCAAAAGAAACAGACAAGAAACAAACCTACTATTACATCACAATGGTTTCCCCTTTGCTATCGTGACTCCTCGACCACTATCCCCCTATCCAGATATCGACGAGTGCGAAACGAGCGGGAACAATTGTGACGTCAACGCGGATTGCATGGATACACAGGGAGGTTTTGCGTGTGTGTGTCGGACTGGTTACACTGGGGATGGCCAGACGTGTGATGGTAAGATCGAATAACAGAGAGTTATTTTTTTTTTTTTTTGGTTTTTTTAGAATAAAGTGCGAATAGACTCCCCACCATGTTATTGTTGACATAAATGAAACATAAGTAAAACTAAAATGGTAGAAGTTTCTTGAAATTCGACCTGAAATAAAGTTATGGGTTAATACAGAATTCACTAACGTATTGGTCGCATCCATATATGCAAATTAATAATGTGGTCAACTCTGATCTCTCTGATTGGTTTGTGCACAAAACTTTCATAACAATCAGAATTAACTGCATCCATATTTCCCATGAAATTGCTCCTTCGTCTTGTTTTAGGGATAGATAATTCGTGTGAAGGTAGATGGATGAGTTAAGACATGGCCTAATCACTTCGTTTTATGTATTCATACGCGTCCTACCAAAATGACGGTTTCATGAAAACATCTCTTTTTTTTGTATCATAAGGTTCCTATATAGTGCGTTGGCATATAATGGCGCATACTAACTTCTCACAACTACAATCACAATTGCTGTAATGATTAATCATTCTATTATTCATGCAAAACATAGAGACAATCTATGTCTAGTTGTGCTTACCCGTGGTGTAATGACAGAAATTTCCATTGATCAGTTTTTTCCCTGTCATCTTTGTCCTTCCAGATATTAATGAATGTACATCCGGGAGTTCTAACTGCCACTCTGAAGCTGTATGTACCAACACTAACGGATCTTTTACGTGCGCCTGCGGGACGGGCTACACGGGAGACGGTATCCAGTGTTTAAGTGAGTGCAAGGGAGGAATTTGAGCACCATGGTGTACTGGAAGAGGTTCCATATTCATCTATGGCACGCGTCAAGCTAGAAACGTCAGAAGGCCATTTGAGATCGTTCGGTGACAGATCTAAGGGTTGCATCATTATCTCTTTTTTTTTTTTTCGTTTTTCATGACATCTTCCCATACGAATATCCATGAAGTGCAGCCTTCAATGTTCAGTATTTCAAGAACCGGAGTCTTATTTCGGAATTTTGGTAGACGCTCTGTTTCGACATTACTGAGTTTATACAAAAAGGAGGAGAAGGATATTACTTTATCAAGCTAATTTATCGAGTCAAGTAGCAACCTTCCCCTTTGGCTTTTTAAATGGATCGTATAGTTTAGGTTTTGGTGAGATAATGAGAAACCTTTTATGAAATATGAAAGAACATGTAATTCCAAGAGGAATTCAACGTTTATTTGATGAAAATTGGGTTTGAAATGGCTGAGATATCCAAAACAGAGCGATCCTAATAAAAGGTGGGACCCACCTTTTATTACAATCGTTTTGTTTTACCTTGTTTTTGGATGTCTCAGCCATTCAAAAACTGATTTTCATCAAATAAACTTTGAATTCCTCTTAGAATGGTATGGTTGGTACTATTTCATAAGTGGTTTCTTGGTATCTCGCAGGAAAGTTAAAAGCCCAGTTCTTATCTCCACCAATACTACACCATCCCTTTAAGCTCTTGCTTTTGTATCATTTCGACTGAAAGGCATGATTCGTAGCCAAGATGGGAAAGGCAGATCATGAAAGACCTTTAATGCTTTTGCCCGGCTAATTTTGGTTTTCCCCGAGTCCTACCTATATCAAATTGACGTAATCTAATAATAATATAATAATAATTAGGCCTTATTTCCCCAGGGTAGCCACTTCAGTGTTGCCACTGCTCTACCAGAGGGCCCTGCCATTATTATTATCCTAGCGTTACCAGGTACCCATTTACTGTATACACCTGCCAAGGGACATGGTGGGCAAAACATCCTGTCCAAGGACGTCAGCACTGGGCGGGATTCGAACTCGGGTCCTCAGATCGGGAGTCGAGAGTCTTATCCACTATGCCACAGCGCCCCTTCACTAATGAAAGACAAATTGCATTGCCTCTTTATCTATACTCTTATGTTGGTTGTTTGGCTGAATTTTTACGGGGTTTGCCTACTAGGAATGACTAGGCTACATTCAAGTCTCATGCTGTTTGTTTAACATAGATCATCACTCATTTTCCTGCAGACATTGACGAGTGTGAGAGTGATATCCATGGCTGTGACGTGAATGCAGACTGTCAGGATTCGGACGGTAATTTCATCTGTGTCTGTAAGGAAGGCTACGAGGGAAGCGGATTCGTGTGTGATGGTAGGCCAGGAAAGATTATGTACATATTTTTCTCTCTCTTAATTTAAATGATATAGCTCATCCAGCATATTTAGGAGTCAAGAGAATATATCTTAATCTCTGCTTCCAAAGATGTATTTTTGCACTAATATACTTGCTCGATCGGTTTGCCATTGACTTCTGTTAGCTCTATACGCCACTTCTAATTTAATACGAATTATATGTGTTTGTATGTTGAGTGTGCGTTCATTTTCCTTTTCTGATAATTAAGGGAAACGACTAAAGGTTAGTTTAAAGAACCATCTGATATATTCTAATCTCTTTCATTTTTCTTTTTTAGACACTGATGAGTGCGCGGACAACACGCACGATTGTGACGAGAATGCGGATTGCGTGAATTCGGACGGAGGCTTTACGTGTGTCTGCAGGGAAGGCTTCCAGGGAGATGGACGAGAGTGTGATGGTAAGTCAACTAAGAAAAGACCTCCTGCTGCTCCTATGAAGGAAAAATGATTAGACTTAGTGCTATTGTGTTGTAACAATTTAAAAAAAGAAATGATCTTGAAAGGATCAAAAGTATTCATGAGTAAGCCTACTTCAATTTTACTCCGGTTAAATATAGAAATCTATCGACAAAACGGGGAAAAATGAAAATTTACTTACACTCCAACCAACTATATCATCGAGGCTCCATGTGCGTAATATTAAAATACCTAAACATATCCATAAACATGCATATACGTGTACGTGATATACACATATGCATATTCATATACGTACTCATATACATACATACAATATACACGCACATACACACATAATTACACATATACATATTATTTACATCGTCCATACTATTTACTTGTACCAGTAGAGTACGAAAGCAATGCTATATATTCCATACAATAAATGTGAGATTTCAAGGCCTCTCCTGAAGACACTATCAAAGAAGAAGAAGAAGAAGAAGAAGAAGAAGAAACCTACTTGACAAAGCTTCAATTCTCTCTATATCAAATTCTATATGCAGACATAGATGAGTGTTCGACAGACGTTCCTCCCTGTCATACCAACGCGTCATGTACCAATACGAACGGGTCTTACGTGTGCCAGTGTCTTAACGGCTTTTCCGGGGACGGCTTCACCTGTGGTGGTAAGCATATTCTACCTCCTCTTTGCTCAAAAAGAGAGAACACCGATAAACGTTGGCGAAGTAAACTTGAAAGTTTGTTGGCTTACTGGTACGTGGCCAAAAAAGCACTTTGTTTTTAAAAGCAAGTTGTCCGATTTTCATAGCTCGTATAGTTCAGAATATTTAGCGTATCAACGTAGAGTGTACAATGATGCAGGCTAATTACAGTACTTCAAAGTTTAAGGAGATTAAACACTAATACTTCATAACTTCTCGATCATACATAGGCAAAGTAAATTACGGCTCAGTTGTATCTTTCTAGCCGGAGATCAGTTCAATGGAGAGAAAAAAGTAATGGAATTGTCGCTCCAGTGAAATCATCCTGTCGAACCAGAACTGTCTGAGAACCTTCAGATCAATGACGCATCTGATAAGTTCGTGGTACTTGGCAAATAAGCCATTCAAGTTTCAACCATTCGTCTGTAAAATGGTCGAGTCCATACAGTGGTTGTCCTCTGTATAGAATTAACTTCGTCGTTCTACTGATACACCTAATATTTCTTCAATCTGGTGTTTCTCCAGTCTTCGACCTCTGTGAGACTCTGAGTCCGTGTCCGAGTGTTGCCGACTGCATCAACGAAATCGACAGCTACACCTGCGGGTGTCGGAGTGGGTACACGACCACCACGTCGGACGATGACGACTCGACGCTGTGCATCGACATCGACGAGTGCGAAACATCGGCCTCGTCGTGTCACGCCAATGCCGATTGCATCAACACAGCAGGCAGCTACGAGTGCGTGTGCGCCAACGGCTACGGCGGAGATGGTGTGATCTGTGTTGGTAAGGAGGTCGAGAGAGGACTGGGGTCGAGTAGAAACATATGAAGCAGATGCATCCATATTAGTCTTTGTCTTTGACTTTAAACTTTTATTAATTTTTTAGGCTGTTTATAAGACAACAGGGTTTAATATTGTTTTAATCGTGCGGGTTTTCTTTTTACTGAAGGGGAACATTCACTTGATGGCAGTGAAGAACATGATACATGTACTAACTAAAGATTGCTATCTGCAGTCTTCTCATATCAAAACTACGTATCTTAGCTTGGCTTGCGTAAGTGATGGTACTTTACCGCTCTCACCTCTCTTGGATATCAGCATAGTTCATTGCGGTTTTTCGATGAAAGGAAAAAGAGAAGATTCGCTTGTTTCATTCTTCTTCCTTCCTTCCTTCCTTTCATCCATCGGTCCAATTCAGCGGTCAACCCTTGCCTCTCTTCACCCTGCCAAAACGAGGGCACATGTTCTACTTCCGGTACCTCCTACCAGTGCCAGTGCCCGCCCACTCACACCGGAGTCAACTGCAACACCGTCGTCATGGAGAATGGTGGGTGGAGCTAAAAGGCTTATGATGATGATGATGATGATGATGATGATGATGATGATGATGATGATGATAATAATAATAATAAAATGATAATAATAACAAACAATTACCTCTATATTTAGATTGCATGCATATCATAATGATTAAGATTGTTCCGGCGCACAGAAATGTCTGCCTTCAGCTAGCTCAGTTTGCAAGTATAAACTACAATGTAATTCATGCAAACTGACGTCTGCATGGGAACGCATGATTTGAATAACAGGTTACTCCGTCTTTCGGAAATATGTATCCATGAATGCGAATATTCTCATGAAGGAAATTTCATCAAACTCTGACAAATTACTTTGTAACATGTTGCATGACCCAAAATAAATAGCAGCAGCAGCAGCAGCAGCAGCAACAACAACAACAACAACAACAACAACAACAACGACAACAACAACAACAACAACAACAACAACAATTATGAATGAAATACCCACTTTGATGAAGCAACATTGTGGACGGGCATACCGACGGAAGAAGGCATTATCAGTATATAATTATGTTTGGGTTTTTTTTTTTTTTTGGTTTTTTCTTTGTCATTTCTGATCAGAACCAGTTGAGATCGTCGAAGAGCCAGTATCGGTTGAGATTGCCCTGGGTTCCAGCGCGTCGTTCTCCTGCTCGTTCCAGAACGTCGACAGTTTCGACTGGACGAAGAACGATCGGATATTGACCGATGTGGCCGACCGATCGCCGCTGGTGATTTCGGCGGCGCGGGTCGGGGACCAAGCTTTCTATTCCTGCATCGGGTACGGCAGTGACGGCAGCCAGATCGAAACAGACAAGGCGACGTTGACATTGATTGGTATGCTGAGTAACTTAAATCTAACCAATATTTCTTATTAGCCATATCAAACATTTTTTGTTTGTCTTTCAAATAAGAGAATATTATTTCAAAATAAAAAATGTATTTTCCGACATGTTTGTTGAATTACAGATCAGCAGTTGCGATCTTACAAATTTCATTTGCAGAGAGAGACAAATCGAAGAAATTTCATACTTCAACCTTCACCCCTCTGATTAATGTTCTCTTCCTTTCAATTTTTTTTATTATCTCCCCCTTTTTAAAGAGTTTTTTTTTTTGAGAATATGAGATTTACTGCATATTTATCTTTGACAGCCCTAAGCAAAGATTCTTCAAGACTGTCTATAGGGGCACTCTCCCCCCTCCCCCCCCCCCATTCCTTCTCGCCTTCTCTCTCTCTTTCTTCATTGCTCTTCCTCTCCCTTCTCTCACTTTATATTTGGTATTTTCTATATCTTTTTGCCTCTTTTTTTAATTCTTCTCTTCTTTTTTCTGCGCTCTTTTCTTCTCCTTTTACTTCATCATTCTCTTTCTCATATCTCTTCTCCATCTCGTTCTCCTTCACTCGCGGCTGCCTCTCTTTGTTCATCATTGTCATCACTATTGTTTTCCTTCATTTTGTCTTTTTCACCTCTTCTTTTAAATCAGAGATATTGTGAAGTGTTAAACTAATTAGTATCCTTCGATCGTTTTTCACAAGGACAGAATGTTTGTAAAAACATGACACGTTTTCTCGCTGTTTCATTCACTCCAGGAATTGATAACTTCGTGGTTACAGCGTCATTTGATGCTGAGTATAACGACAGCCTTGCGGATCCAAACTCGGCCTACTTCCAACAGACTGCTGAGTCTATCGAAAACTACGTAAGCCAAATATGATTTTCTTCCCTCTGTGCATTTGATGCTATGTTGACATCAGAGTTCGGTGCGCATAAAGATATCTCACATTTTATGTTGTCGTCTAAGCTTTCAGAGACGAGGATTAAAGGGAGGTGTAAGCTGCGTGAGTTGAAATATCTCCCATCATTTCTTGCAGTTAATAGTCACCAGATACATCCGAATGATATCGTGAAGTATATTGTACCATTTTGTTACGGAAACTTCATGATGGTTGATATAGAGTGTGCATTGCAACCCTAAGACTGTCTACACCTTATACTTCTTGTCAAAATAACGGTTAGATTGAAGTCAGCTTACACAACACACCTGAGTTCGCTGCTCCACCAGAGACCCGGGTTGACAGACTAACCTCTGGGAGCGTCGTGGCAGAAATGGCCATTTTTCTCACTAACGACACCAGCGAAGATGCAGCACAAATGACTCTCATCGAGGGTGCCCTCGTCTCTCGTGCTCAGAGTTCCGGCGGCTTCATGGATCCAGCCTCGATCGTCGTCCAGAGTACAAGTGAGTTTTTGTGCAGATAGAAGGAGCAAATAAACGAAGAACAGATGGAATGATTATTATGCCAATAACGTAAGAAGCATAAGTATAAAGACAGCTGTTTGCGAGGACCGTCACAGAAATAAGTAGTTACTATAAGAAGGAATGAAATTGTAGGAAATATATTAATCATTTTCATTTTCTGTACCTCTCGGCATTTGTCACCATTTGGTTACCCACTTATATTCTTTGCAAGTTATGCTTTTCTTTTCTGTTGTTGTTGTTGTTGTTGTTTTACATTTCCCTCCGAAATGGTATATTGTGTTATTTTTGTCAGTTCGTGTTCAGCACTGTTCTTATATGTGTTGTTTATTATCACGTTTTTGTTAATGTTTTGTAATTTCATCTTATTGATATATCAGTGATGGAATACTATGGAATATCAAATCAAATCAAATCAAATCAAATCAAATCAAATCAAATCAAATCAAATCAAATCAAATCAAATCAAATCAAATCAAACCAAACCAAACCAAACCAAACCAAACCAAACCAAACTAAACCAAACCAAACCAAACCAAACCAAACCAAACCAAGAGGTGTCCGTAGAGAATTAGCTTGAATAACAATTACTACAGCTTGGAAGCAACAACCATATATCGGCTGCTAAAATCAAAACACTTGAACAAAAATCAAAACTTAAACCTCTTGTCAGAATTAAAAAATATCACATTTCAGATCAAATTTAAGAGTGACAAAGGCTCAAGAAAAAAGAAGGTAATTTACATTGTGATTAAGGAATACTTTTGTAAAACGAAATTGCCAGCTGTAATTAAAATCTTACGTATGAAATATTTTGTATCTGGACCCATCCTAAACCAAAGTTCCTAGATCTAATTCGCATGTAGATGACAAATTGATTCAATTATCATAATTCTTTCTATGTAGATTTGTTTGTTCGTCTATTTAAAACAGTCAAAAGTGCGAGGCAAAGATAAAGTTGCGATAAAAGTGACGGGAATTTATTTGTCTCATTTTCTCTCCTCAGAAACATGTCCGGCTCTGACTTGGAACAGCCAGTATGGTGCGGTTGAATTTACGTCGGGAGCTGTCGGTACACAGGCGGACTCCACTGGCCTGTGTCCATCCTACACACTGAACAGTTAGTACAATCTTCCTGCCTTTACGGATCTCTTCTCTTGTGCATCAGCATATCGATAATGATGAGGCTGTTCGAAACAACCTAAACTTGTTCTGACAATGAATATATACTGTATATCAATTCTCTCGTGCTATACGAATCTGCTTTATTTGCTACGGTAAATTGCGCATGTCTGGGTTGTCAGACACAACCGATAATCTTTTTTTAGCACCGAATATGATATCATCAGCTCATCTTATTATCATCTGCAACTGGGAAAGATATTGGAAGATATCAGACACGTAAAAATCACGACGTCGCTAGTTCTTGTCCTTTTTTTTTTCAAGTCGCTTCCTTGTTGGTTGGCAATCCTCATGTACAGTTAACTTTAACACGATGTGGAAAACATCCGTAAATCTTACTTTGGAGTGGCGACTTCCTAAAAAAAAAGTGCCTGAATATTCAGCCATTATTAAGTACAGTAATATTCAATATAAAATAGCTCTATGGCACCAGCTACGATTTGCGCAATTTATCACACTGTTTAGCTATAACTATTCAACCCGATTTCACATCTTTCAGAGACTTAACGTAGCTTCGTAAAACATTACAATTTATCAGGGGTAAGCGGGTTAAGATGCGGCAACGGTATACAATGTCTCGGTGATAAATACATCTTTCATATTGGTATTTTACGCGTAGACGGTCAACCCATCGCAGTTGCTCGTTGTATTGGAGACGGTCTCTCCGCCAGTTACTGGGATCCCGAAGACAACTGCGGACGCAATCTAACGGCTGATGAAAGACTAATCGATTTGGAGGAGGTGAGTATGTTTCAGCATAGATTGTTGCATTTAACGGGATGGATGGTTTCATCGTTTTTGCATTCCCGATATCTCTTTTAGTCTGTTGATTAATCTGATGAATGAGCCTATCATCATTCAATAGTATCAAATATTTTACTCCTCTTCCTATACCTTTCTTCTTGATCATCTTCTTTCATCTTCCTGCAATGTGTAAAAACCTCTCCTAAGGGTGACTGCATTGAACGTATATCTATTTCCTTTATTTCCCCTATTAATTTTGTACTGACGATAGGTAACATCATGAAGTAAACTACCCAAAGCTACCCAAAGCTACCCAAAGATGTATTGCTCAAATACAAGAAATTATGTTACAGAATAAAATTCAAATTACTAAAAGTTCCTTTATACTTGGTTCGACCGAAAATCCAAAATGTTACAACGTGGTTTATTTGTACGCAGAATACTTCATATTTTCTATAAGAAATAAAAAGAAATCGTTTATACATTTTAGCCAATTTTGTCAATTCTTAAAACAAGCAAAGAAAGTTGACTAATATATGTCTGAGAAAACCAAAGGTTTTGTATCTAATATTAATTGGAAGCGTATCTACATTATTTAATTGTTTCGCAGTTACCTGCCAAATTTTGATCACTTGTCTTTATATACTGCATGTGACATTATTTTATTTTGTACCTGAATGTTTATATGAATAAATTTCTTTGTAAAAAAAAATGAAGTAAACTAGCACGATTCAATATTACAGTTGACTAAGTTTAACGAAATAACCGTTTTGGGAAATCAGTAAAAATGGAAATAAAGTCAAAGACGACGAGATGTAATGAAAAGAAACAATATCTCACGGTTTTTTAAACCCCCGCATTATCTCGTACAGACTCCTGTAACCATGGACAACGCCCTGGATGTTGCGGAGGTGACATCGGAGCTGACGTCAAACAGCGAGGAGCTGACGTCCGAGGGGCTGGCGTCGGCTTCGAGACTCCTGGAGGACATCGCTCAAGTCCAGTCACCAGAGCCGGAGGTCAGTGGGGTCTAATAGTGTTGGATGACCCAAACTTATGTTTTTCCTTTGTACGAAAACCATATTTCATCTCCAGAACTGGAAGTCATTTTGTTTCTGAGACCACGTAGTTTGAGACTGCGCACACTGTTTGTAAAAAACAAACAAACAAACAAACAAACAAACAAACATTCCAATAAGTACTATCTTTGCCCCGGTATGGTCTTGTCAATTGTCAAATACGGTTTACATCATAAAAACAATGTTATTCTATTAGTTAAAAATAAGGGCCCATCGAAAATACATAAACAATACAAAACAAAGTGTTAGTCTATGTCTCAAACATTATTTCATTCACCTGAAGTTAATCGAATCAGTATGTTTAACATACAGGAGTTCGACGGCATGAGCTTGGTCAGGTTTGTTGGATTTGATCTTTGATTTTTTTTTCCCTTGAAACTCATGCAAACCAGGTCACCGCGTTCGTGATCACCACAGTGCAGAACATCCTGCAGGCATCGGACGAAGAGATTGCCGCTGCACAGGACGACGCGGGAGCCCCCAGCAGGGCGGTGAGGGCGCTCGAAGACCAACTCCTCGTCGTCGACATCGACGCCAACAACGGAACGTTCAGGCAGGTTGAGGAAAACATGGCAGTACAGGTAAAAAAAAAGTTTATCAAATCTTTTATTCCTGCAGGGTGTGTATTTTTCTTTCACTTGTAACATCATTTTTTATGTTTAATGTATTTTTTTTTCAGTTCATGTTCACCCAAAAAATGCAAAAATATTCAGCCACATGTATAAATCAAATGTCGATCTTAATCAGAAATTGTTCATGCAAACCTCAAAAGTATTTACAACGTCATTTGAAAATATTGTGCAATGAAAAGAGATATGTATGAGAGTGTGAGCATTCTATAAAAAAGGAAATGAAAGGCTGCTTCCTTGCAGTTAACGCAAGGAAAAGATATGTGGATGTTTAGAGTATAATGTTGTATATCTATTACCCTGTATCAAATATGATAGCAGTCTTTCAACACAATCTAGTTTTGACCTACATATTATACTTTGATTTAATGCGCTAACTGCGAAAAAGACTCTGTGTTCTCTGTTATCAAATCAAGTAAGAACGATAATTATGATTTACGGATAATTGAAACACCTTCGAGTGTCAAACCTTGGCATTTTTCAATGTGATTTCTTCAAAGGACATCATGCGCATGTTATGCAGTAAACTAACCAGGACTAGCTTAAATATTACTCTTTGCTTTCGATGGAAGGCCTGTAAATCTACCTCTTTAGTCTGTCGTGCGGGTAATTTTAGTGAAAGGAGCTGCAAGTCACAATGTCGAATTATAGTACACCTGTATGTTTAAAGATAGGTGATGTTTCTATAGATCACATAAAACAATGATTTCGTATAACGCTATTTTGACCTCAGGTGATCGAGGTCTCTCCTGAGGAGTTCCAGGCCGGACTCGCCGCCTCCCTCTCCGTCGACGCCGACTCGAGTGCCATAGGCGACGACGACTTCAGGTTGGTGCGCGGTAGGAGCACCGAAGCCGAGGCCGATGTGCCAGACGCCCTCATCGTCCTGCCGTCGGGGATCGGCGACGCCATCGGCTCCCAGAGCAACGTGCGGTGTTCTTTCACCACGTTCGTAGACCCGGGTCTCTTTCGTTCGTCCAGTCTAGACGGGCAAGGCGTCAACGTGACCAACGGCACCGGCTATCGGGCGGCCAACACTCCCGTCATCTCGGCGGCTGTGGGTGACTCCGTGATCACTGATCTCGCCGAGCCTGTAGTGATCTCGTTCACGCCGCTGATTAGTGTAAGCAGCACCCCCTTCTCCGTGTTTTTCCGCCACTTTAGTCTCCTTTTCAATTCTCTGTTTATGCTGTGGGTCATTCAGTTAGCAGACGACAATAATGTTCACTTGACGCACTCACTTTTTTTTGCACTCAAATTTTATTGCAATATGAATCATATTTGCAGTTTTTGCTTCGTAGTGACATTCTAATCGTCAGCAAAAGAAAGCGAGACTTGTTAAATGTGACATCAGACCTTATGGACACAATATTGCTTATGTATATGTTTAGCTTTTGGGTACATCGTAATGTATTCGTAGGGGTTTTGTGTGTTGCTTTTTATGCCATTGGAGTGTTGTCAGTGATTTTCCGTATAGCGAGAGGACTTCGACACATTGGAAACTAGTGAATTAAAAACACAAAAGAAAACTCGCCTCATCCCCTTTTTTGAGATCGACATTGAATAAACATGTTGTAGAACCTGGACACCTATTGTACGTTTTCCACCGTTTCCAGAATGCAACAAATGCCACTTGCGTCTTCTGGGATTTCGAAGCAAACAATGGCAGCGGTGATTGGTCAGCGGAGGGCTGTCGCCTAGGCAACGACAGCACAGATGAGAGACCTGTGTGCGAGTGTACTCATCTCACTAACTTTGCCGTACTCATGGTGAGTGTGACACGTATTCAGCAAGCTAAGTTCTAGTGACGTTCAATAAATGAGACATAATTTGTGTGCTTCTTAAATTCAGTACAAAAGTTCCTTATCTTTAAACTGGAAATTATTATGTGTATCTTGATCTTGAAGGATTTTCAAATTTGAAAGCAAAGCGCGATCATGCAGTAATCAACTATGCTATTTCTTTTGGTACATTCACTTTCTATATAATTATTGTCTTGTATTTTGACTTCGACATTTTGACTTTTGACTTGTAATTGTGACTTTTTCAAACGTAAAATCTAATCTAATCAAACCAAATCAAATAAAATCCCTCACATCGACAACTGAGGTATGATTTCGGGAAATGAAATGTGGGAATGTGTCTGATTATTTCCATGCAGTTGACCTTCGTCTTCAATTGCAAATGCAAAACGTTAAAGCAGACATAAAAGCTACAATGCGACGCAGCTGTGGCGGGATGACCCTTAGAATGCAACCCAAGCGCTTCTTGCAATCAAGCTTCTAAGTAATGATTTCAGCTGTTATGCATCCATTTGCCTTCATCTTACACACGTTTGTAACGTTGGTTTCACCAATCACCATTCGTCGCTCCTTCATCTTGTCTTCCAGGACATCTACGGAGGATCCACCCTCTCCGACCGGGAAGATTTCATCTTAGAGATCCTCAGCTATGTGGGCTGCTGTATGTCCATCGTGGGTCTGGTCATCACTTTGCTGACCTATCTCAGTAACAGGTGAGACAATAACGGGTTACGTAATTACAATATGATTTATATTATTTCCCTACCCCACGAGTCCATCCCGTAATCGATTCGAGCGTTTGTGTAAATAGTATTTGGTATATGTAATTACATACCTTGTACCGTGTACCGAGTTGATTCTAAAATCATGAAGATAAAAAAAAAAAGATCACGATTAAACTTTACATTTTTACACGTGGGTGTGCAAATTGTCCAAACTCTGGCTGATGTTCCTATGCAATAAACATTCAATTCTTTGTAGACTAGAGATTGCTCTTTGAGGACCCAGTAATACGATTTTAAATTCACCTGCTCCTTTGGTATACTTGTTTAGCCCTTTCTTTACCAGAGACTTAGGACAGTGCGTACAAGGTGTGTACAAGTGTGTTTTCTGTGCCAATTAATCGGCACTCAAAACACATAGAGGGTCCATCATCATTCATTGATTTGTCGGACAAGCGTCACGCATGCTTTCTGGTTGTAAGGAACATCCCTGTATGAAAATGTTGGTATAAAATTTGATTTGATTGTGCTGTTAAACTAGCCTTTCCGGCAAGTATGTAGATACTTCAGGTACATCTTTTTTTTTTTTTTTTTTTTTTTTTTTTTTAAAGAGAGTGTGTTACCGTTACCATTGCAGACATACACGTTGACGAACGCCTTCGTCATGGCTCGTTATAGATATGATGTTTATCAAATCTAGCTCTTGATGCCAAGTTCAGTTTATTTTCACTGCTCAGTATTAACAGGAAGTTATCAATATGACAATGATGATATGATTTTCTTAGTCGGATAAGAGACCCCTTGAAAATTGAGCGAAAACATCCAAGTCTCTCCTCTCTTTATCTTTCACTTTTGTCCACAGAAAACTCCGGATGAAGAACCCCAATCAGATCCTCCTCTGCCTCTGTGCCTCCCTCCTGGGTCTCTACATCACCTTCGTGGTCATGATAGCCTTGGACTCTGAGAGGGGCGTGGCCGAGGTGGGCGTGGTCCCCTGTAGTATCGTGGCTGGTCTCCTCCATTTCTTCACCCTCTCCTCGCTCGCCTGGATGTGTGTGGAAGGCTTCAACATGTACCGCATGTTTGTGAAAGTCGTGGACAGCTATGTGTCCAAGTTTCTCCTAAAGTCGTCTCTGTGTGCGTGGGGTAAGAATTGAATCCACAGCAAAAACTCCTGAATGGTTCCTTTTCTTTTCCATGTAAAAGATAATCTAGCTGGGTTGTGTCAACTGGGTTTGAATGTAGTGTGTGGAAAAAAACTCCTGACTGAGTTTGAGTTTATTTCATTTCACCACGGGTCACTCACTTCAGCCAGTGGCTGTTCTTCTGTGAGTCCGTGTGGACTAAATACAAGCTGTTTTGATATGCGTATACCTTTCTGTTGCAACTCTGTGTTTGGAATTGAAAAGGAAATATTGGAAAAAGACAGCATTAGCTAACATCTGCTCTCCCTCCTTCATTGAGACCGCGTTACTATCCATCTGACCAATGTTGAGAAATGGGTTATGCAAAAAGTTGTCAAAATCATTTCGAAGAATCTGATCAAATTTGCACGTTTCTCAACAGAGTTTATGTTTAAGAGGTCATTACCTTTTTGTCAAATATCATGAAGTATAATATGTCTGCCTCTGTCATTTTCCGCCAGAATTTGTTGGAGCAATTGGAAGTATATTAATCATAGTTGTACTGATGAATTAAATCTGACGATTTAAAATGTATATTTCTTGTGCGTATATATCATGTCGTGATATGAATCCTGAATTTACTTAAATCTCCACGGTTTGAAGATAATGGCATCACTTTCATCATAAACTAACACTTTTAGAGAAGACATTGGTAATGACCAAATTTTATGTTTCTTATCTTCAACTTACTTCGCGAACTTTATTTACTTTTTTTTTTCTTTCAGGTATTCCTGCAATCGTAGTATTTATAGCAGCTGGAATCACGAGGGAAAATTACGCACAAACAGATTTGTAAGTGGCAGACAGCTGTTCGTTGTTTCAGTTTCCAGGACTATTTACATGGAAACTTTTGAGTATAGTGGAGAGAAAACGAAGAGAAATATAAAGAAGAAGAAGAAGAAGAAGAAGAAGAAGAAGAAGAAGAAGAAGGAGGAGGAGGAGGAGGAAATGGTGACAATGGTGAAAAAAGAAGGGTAGAAAAAGACTTGGTAGCAATAGAAGTGTTACAAAAGTTATGGATATCATATCAAAATATGATTTCCAATAAATTAAACTCCCGAAACAAACTCAAGAGACTCATCAAGCTGATATACTGATATGTGATGGTTGTGTTTTCCTTATAAAACACTTTATCGATCATTAAAAGTGTTGTATTTTCAATAAAGGGCTTTTTCAATCAGTTGTCCATGACATAAAGCCATGTTAACAGGTGAGATTCAGAAGGTAGGAATGCCTGTAGTATTTCAGGTGTGCGATGAGATCCGCTGATATATATGAGTTGATATTGAAACCGATATAGATTCAAATGTGTTATTGATGGGATACTCTGTTCGATGTTTATGGTGAAAGTAATAGCTAGCAGTAGAGTCAAATGATAGAAAAATTGATTAAAGAAAAAAGAATCCGAAAGATTTGAGCCAAAGATCTCCTGCCGGAGTGTCTAAATGATTATCCACTATACCTCAGTACTGACATATATGAAAAATTGGGAGCGCTGGATTATTGAAGAAGAAAACATTCACATTTACATAAATATCAATCAGTAGCGGTATGTTGCCAAGGCATTGAATAATAATATTTGTCCGTCTTTTTCCATTCTTGTGGTCAGCTGTTTCGTCAGTCTCTGGCCCCAGGTGGGCGGGCTACTCATCCCCATCGGTCTCATTCTCCTCTTCAACCTCGTCGTCTTCGTGCTTGTCATGCAGCGCCTGACCAAGACGGTGCGCGGCAAACAGACCAGCGACAAGAGCGAGCGACGTCAACGACTACGGCGGTTCCAGAACGCCGTGTGTATCCTCCTACTCATGGGTGAGTGTTTCCCCCCACTACTATCCTCTGCTCTTTCCAAACAAAAATGACTGTTACAGCGGATTGAAACGAAGTCGTTCTGTGCCGTCTCTTTATCCCCCCCCCCCCCTCTCTCTCTCTCTGTGCTTCTCGTTTTACCCTCTCTTCTATCTCTTTTCTAAATCTCTCTTCTATCTCTTTCTTCAGTCTCTCTTCATCAATCTTTCATCAATCTCTCTTCTATCTCATTCTTCAATCTCTCCTCTATCTCTTTCATCAATCTCTCTTCTCTTTCTTTTATCTGTCTCTCTTTTATTTATATCTCTCTCTTTCGCTGTTCTGTCACAATATGTTTCATTTTCTATTCGCTTTTGTTCTATGTCGTTGTTGTCATTCGTTTTTGCCAGTCAGTCTAAGTCTATCCATCTTCGATCTCTAATACGGTTGTCGCAAAGCATGACTGTTAATAATGTTAGTAATAGCACGTTAGTTATAGTAATGATAACACTAAAAAATAGGTGTTCGAATTAGGAATGATTTTATCATGGTAATTTCACATTGTGAGATAAAGCACACGCGGCTTACCATCGCAGACAAAATTTCAGTGATGTACCTCCGCTTGCGTATATAGGCCTACTGTACCTCACTGGACAGTACCATAAAACTGGGTATGTCTTCAATCTAAATTTACAAAAAACATGGAAAACAAGAAAACTACTTCAGCAACAATGTTTAATGATAAATAATGTAATGCGTCAGTGTAAAAAACATGCAGCAGTCACAAAATGGAAAAATATTCTTGAATTCCGTTTTCTCTGTGATCAGTTTTAAACGTCATCCTATATTTATAATAAGACGGTAAAATTTTTAAGAGACCTTTCAAGCGTATTTTACTTGAAAGGTATTCTGGAATTAATCAATATCATTCTGAATCGATAAGAGATTAGCATGATACGGGTGTGTTTGTGAAAATGGTATCTTGTGTATTGTTAATGTGTTTGTGTATGTTTTCTTTGTGTATGTATGTGTGTGCGCGTGCTCGTGCCGACTTTTTTTTTTTGTCAGTTATAGTTTATAGAAAGAAGAGAGAAAACTCTGTATTTACTTCCCCGGGGTTAGTTTTAAATTAGGCCCGTTGCCTTCTCATTAACCCCTTCACTTGATACTTTGGTTGTTTGTCTGCTTGTTTTTTGTTTTGTCACATTGTCATGTTATACTTGATATACTATTGTCACATTTTTATGCATGCATGTTTCATTAAGTGAAAATAAATAAATGAAAATGAAATATTTAACTCCAACACCTACCAAGGTCTGACGTGGTCGGTGGGCTACCTCTCGCTGATCCGGGCTACCAGTGTGGTCGTACAGGGACTCTTCACCGTGCTCAACTCTCTACAGGGCTACTTCATCTTTATGCTCTACTGCGTGCGGCAGCCGCAGATCCGGCGGCAGTGGCGGGCCCAGTTCAGCTGCTGTCTCCCCGAGTCCCTCCGCGTCTCCCTGGACTCATCCAATTTCTCCTCGACGCTCCAGTCCACCCGCACGACCACGTGGAAACCCAATAATATTCCCTCGGGAAGCAAGAAGAAGACCTCGACCACCACCTCGAAGTTCAACCCCAATTCGGTGCCGGCCGCCACCACGGGATCGCTCAGTAATCGCATCTATGAAAAGAACAATTACATGTAGAATTGTTCATGCATTGGGAGAACGTCCCTTCCCTTTTATAAAACAGATACTTAATGACACCCGATTGCAATAAATTTTGAAGCATTTATCATATTTCTTACCTTGTTAGCGATGATCACCGATCACCGAACACAAGAACACGCACACAGTTATACAATCATGCCCCCACCCTTTTCATGTTCTCTGTAATAGATCAGAGTATCATTTATTACTCGGCCAGTAAAATTGGATAGTGTTGAGAAGTTGATTATGTTCAGAGTATCTGATTCATACAAAAAAAAATAAAGTTGCAGATATCTTTATTTCAACCATTCTTATGTCTCTTTTTTGTGAGATATAGTATACTGTCTTTTTTCATACAGGTTTAGATAAATTCCATCTTTAAATAGTACATGCTTTGTAGCGACCTAATTGAAGGTACAGATTTAGCAAACAGTACAATACGTTTCAAATGTACGTAGATCCGTTTTGATCATTTTAGTTATGGAAAGAAAAAAAACCAATGGTAACAGCTCATCAAAATATACAGCACATAAGCTAACTTGAACGTTTCAGACTATGGCTGTTAACTAGTTTTACAGGAGACCGGTTTTGACACAGGATTGGGACAAAAGTGATACCTGTTTTGCCGCCCCAAGCGGTAGCGACCCAAATTACAATTTTGTTTCCAGAGGGACAGTGTCAAATCCAAAGGCGACGCTTTCGTGAACGATACCTGTTGATTTAATGGCCAGAATAAGGTAGCCTTCTTTTATCTTCTTCTTTTTTTTTCTTTTTGTTTGTCAAGTGAAACTTTATCCAACGATTCCCAATGCAAAGGCAACGTTTGCAGTTCATGGGAGCTGAACGTTTGCAGTGCAGGTTATGTTTTGCTTTATTGTTTTCAATGTCGTTTGGAACATACGACAGATTTTCCCTCTCTTTTTTTTTTAACTTAATAAGACAGCATCACCAAACACAAAGCATTACTTTGTCTTCTTATTTATAAACATGAATGTTAATATTATGCATTCTTCCATTAAGATGTCAACACAGGTAATAGAAAACTGATCCGATTGTTCTTTTCTTTTAATATTTCTTATACGTTTCCTTACTCAGGTTCTATCAAAAACAAACAAACTTGGAGCCTTCATTTTTACGCTGTGTTCTTCCCCTTTGCAATAAGATGTAAGGAGTGGTTGTTGATGTCGTTTGAAACATGCTGGAAGTATTTTAATGATATATAATATTTTTATTGAATTCTTTCAGAAGAAGTCTCTCCAGTACCCGATAAGCCTATCGTGGGGATGCCTATAGCCTTTTGTCAAGGCCATCTCGCTGTATGGTGAAGAGAGCCCAGCCGAGTGGGGTTGCACGAGGCTGTCGCGCTCGGCTGGGCTCGCTTCGCTCTTCCGTTACAGCTACAGGGCCTCGACAAAAGGCTAGGGGATGCCGTGCAAACTAAAAATTGGCCGGACTCATTTTGGGAATCCCCGAAGATAATTGCGTACAGCTTCATTACTGATCTCTGTGTAGATCCACACAAATCTGAAGAATAGTCAAACGTCATTGAAGAGCGTAAGCTTCGATGCACATAATTCATTCGCTGACGGGCAATTTATGTTGTGTAGGAGGCCTGCGCTATTCTTGGTTTTTGGAATGTAGCCAGTCTTTAATCTTTAAAACATCCTTCATGGAATGATAATAACATTTAGAAATCACTGATCTTATCTAGTCTCTAGTCCAGAAATTAAAGGCAATGCACGCGCAGTGATTATCCTAAGAAGGATAATACGTAAAGTATGTGTATGTGTATGTTATGTGTGTCACTGTGCTATAAAAGGTCATAATAATCGTATTGTCCTTTGAAGTATTTACTATAAAAACAGCGGAACTGGCACAGTAATCTATGCAATATGTGTAATGCAGCTACCGTACGCGATAGCACACATCTTATTTAATGCCAATTAATGGTTTGACGGTAATTTCCTTTTAATAGTTACATCGCTTTGTTTTGGATCCTTTCGTTGTACCTCACCCTCTACCTTGTCCCATGTCCATGCATGATATCAAATGCAGTAAACGGTTGTTAACTATAATGGTTATACGTTGTGTACCTCTAGTTGATTTTAATATTGTTCATTTTATACTTTAAGTCAACTCGCCAGTGTATCATGAAAAAAAATATATTTTCTGAATTTCGTCAACATGATAGTGTTTGAATGTTTGAATCGCGATTCAACGAGGGGGAGATAAAGAGAGAGAGAAAGAAAGAAAGAAAGAAAGAGAGGGAGGGAGAGAAAGAAATGTCTGTCGCGGTTTGGAGCGAGGATAAAGGAGGATGTAGGACGGACATAATACCTGTTGTAATTTACATCAAGAGGGATTTTTGCTGCTTATGCTGTATTTTTATGAACAATCTGAAAAAAAATGCAATCTCACGCACGAATGAACAACAGATCGACTGATACCAAGTATATGCAATGTAGGATGATGAACTTATCTTTCAGGTGTCACATTGTAGGATTAAGACAGTATACTGTATAAGCTGGAAGTTAGCATTCCTATGTCCTAGAATTCAAATGAAATATTTAAATGAATGTTGTAATATAATGTTATTTATTTGATCTGAGAGAAATCTATGAAATAGGTATTCCATTCTTTTCTGACTTGTAGTCAAGCGAATATTTTTGTAATCCGTGCTAGTCACAACTTACACCCTTCCGATTAATAGCATTTGTTGCAATAAATGACGAACTTGTCTCTGTTGCCAAACTACTTCTCAGTATGTCTCTGCTTGCTTTTTTGTCTCAGTTAATGAGTAGAGTCCCTAAGATTATGGTAGACATTAGTACAGGTCCTATGAATTGCAAATACATTTTGACTTGTGTTACGTTAAAACAACACTTTTCAACTTTTTTTTAGTCATTACTATTTTTTTTTAACACGAGACCTACTTTGGCTCCTACAAAGTGTATTTGACATGTCTTAGACCCCGATACATGATTATGAAGATCGGATACAAATCTTGTTTTATCATTATTTCGTTTTGGGAAGACTTGGCGGCTAGCCTGCCTGCGAGAGCTTCGCTGCCCACTGGTTGAGAAGCGCTGATGTAGAGAAAAAAAAACTGAACTAAATTCCTCTTGTGTGATGTAATGTATATCTGAATATGTGTCATGTGGGTTTTTTAAAGCTTTTTATACTACATTGTTATTTTCCTACGGATTACTGTTTTGGATACGTCAACAACAACAACAACAACAACAACAACACCAACAACAACAACTTGCAAAACATGATTCTGTCAATAGCTGCTCAAGAGCTAATACGAATAACAAAAGACAGTGGAATGCACATTCCTCTTCACTGAGCATAGCTTGCATGTGTCCATACAATATCTTTTGTTAATCATATTTTGTAACCGTACTAGAAAATTCCCGTAGGATCTTCCTCGTTCAAAGCTCAGAAAATGACAAGAGTCTTAAATGGTATGTCATTCTGAGTGGACCGAAATGATTTAGTATGCCTTCCCACTTTTTCGTGTGTTTGTTTATCTGGCTACTGGTTTCGATCTAATCCCTGAATCGGGTACCAAACACAACTCAATCCCTTGTGAAGAGCGTGTATGAACTGGCTCACCTCAAAAGGCACGAGGTTTCATTTTTTTTTTTTTTTTTTTTTTTTTTTTTTTTTGCTCTCTTTGCGACAAATATGTATATCTAGCAAGATTTGCCTCGTTTTCGATCATATGCGTTTATTTGCGTCTGGCGAACAGAGAACGAGTGGACTGTTATACACCGTATCTTGTTTATACGAAAAAATTGTCTTTTTATGAATATCCTTTTTTTATTTTCGATTGGAGTACTGATACACGCATTCACTTCCTGGTCTGGTACCGTCCTGTACCCGCCATTCTAGCTCAGCTCAGGCACGTAAGTTACCCGACTGGAACCTTCTCTATTGAACCTTTTTGCGTTCTGTATCTTTGTAAATTCTGGAACACCCCCGTATTAAACAAACGTATTTTGGCATTGCACCATTACAAGTGGAAACCTCCCACCGCATTGGTTGCAATACAATTATACCATTGTCAAATTATATCAACAAAAGCTCGCTAGATCCTTCAGATTCAAGTTCCCCATCAAACAAATAGCTGTAATTTCTGAATTAGGAACCGTTGAGGAAATCTGAACACAGGGGCAAGTAGCTGTACTTCCGAGCTATCTTTCATGTGGAATTCAGTATAGATATCGTCGCGTCACGTCTCAGTGAGCACGCCCTAAATGCAAAATGGTCACTTTTTTTTTTCAAGTTCACAAGCCCTATAAAACATCAGGACAAATTTCGATTTTCCAGCATAAGAAGGCATGCAACGTACAAAAATGTGCTTCTTCTCTATAATGACTTGTGGGCAAAATTTCATGGTTGAGTGACCACGGAGTAGAAATTGCCAAAATGGCAGGTTGGACATGTTTCCCATGGTACATTTTGTTCCAACAGATGAAATTTATGTTTTGGAAAGCTAACAATGACTTTTGCACACAACATTAGTAATTTTACTGTTGAATGAACACATTATATAACAAAAAGAAAATCACTTTGAAATTATGCAGTGAGTATAGTGCTTCGATTTTGTGCACTTGGATAAGTCAAATGCGTTTTCACTGCGTTTAAGACCGATGTGCATGTACTGCATCCTGTGGTATTCCCGGCTGTCACGCTTCAATGAGCACGTGGGTGCTGGAAAACCCTCACACCCTAAAGATGGACTGAATTCTGTTCCTGTGCTGTGTAGATTTCAAAATTATTCATGGGGAATTAGTCTAATTTCATTTTGATAAGCATTCCGCTGTGTTATGCTTCAGTGAGCACAAGAAATGTGCTTATTCCTTGATGAGAAAACCCCTGAAGCAGCGCTTTCCGAACCAAACTTGGATGGGATGTGCTGTGATAGTAGGTGATGGTGCAGTCGTTATAATAAAAATAGTGATGTGCACACTAAAAATTCTGTAAGATTTACAACAACATGGAACCCACAGGAGGTTTCAGCCCTCTGATGGCGGGAAGGGCAGCCTCCTGGAAGGCAGCTACTGTTGGGGCAGTAACTGCCATGGTTGGCAACTGGTTCCAGATGCGAGTGGGTCGGGGTATAAAATGAGAATTTATAAGAATCAATTGATGCTACGGGGACGGTGAGCTTGAGTACATGATCTCTTCTGCTGACACAATGGAGCTTGGGTTATGAAGTGAGGGAGATTGATGTTGAGTAGCTGGTGATGTATTCTATAGAACATGGTGCTCTGTGCGTGGAGATGACGTATGTGCAGTTGATCCCATCCCAGATTGGAGACAAGCCCTGAAGCTGAGGTGGATGTTTTGTAGTCGCAGGTGACAAAGCAAGCAGCTGCTTTCTGCACTCTTTCTAAGCCTTCAACAGTACTGGAAATGTAGGGATTCAAGGCTTCAGAAGCGTACTCCAGCTGTGGTCGAACAAGTATCATGTATGCTTTGGATTTTACAGCTTTGGAAGACGATGACAGGGTTCTCCTTATCAGCCCAATGGGTTTTGCTAGCCTTGCCTTGTACGAGTTGACAGTGTGTATTCCATCGGAGGTCCTCACATATGGTGACTCCGAGGTATTTGTATTTGTCGAACCTGGACACAAACTCATTGCAAAGGTTGTAGTTGTTCCTTGTGATGGTGAGGGAAGCACACTTTTCAACATTAAGTACCATAAGCCATTTTTTTCTTAATCAGTCAGACAGGGTTTGAAGGTCTTGCTGAAGGATGGCGACGTCATTCATTGTTTGGATTTCTCCGTAGATCACACTGTCATCTGTGAAGAGTTTAACGTTTGTGGTAATGTCATTTATATACAACAGAAAGAGGGCTGGGCCGATAACCGATTCTTGAGGTACCTGGGTCCTATCAAAAGAATTTGCCAGGATTTGAGATTGCCACTCGGTTTTAGTGGTAAATTCTTGCTTCTTGGTGACCTCAATTCATGTAGGCCTGTCTAATAACTCATTGTAGCATGAACACAGGATGTCAATACAATGATAAGTGCAAAATTTAAGCACCAGATTTCACCATTATTAAGGATGTGTTCTTGCAGTACATGTACAGGGAAGGAAATATTTGATATAACGTCGGTCCTTTCTTGGCTGAATTACCTCAGCCAAGGAAAATCAAATCGAATGGAAATTTCATTTAACTTTACATTTCAATTTAAAGGAAACTTTAAGCAGTGCATGCAACTTGCTATTCTTTAGTCAGTTGTCCTTACTTCAGTGATTTCTTTTTATTCTGTACCTTGTAAAACGTCCCTTTTCCATTCTCAAATCAAAATAACGAAATCTAACAATAAGGGATAGCGTTTTGTTTTGCATTATTGCAAGCAAGTGTCATTTTCGTATGAGACAGATTATTCTTGATGCAATTTTTAACGAATTGAATTCTTAACGCTTACAAAATTATTCTTTTTTATTAAAAAAAGTTTAATATATTATGTGTGAATGCAGATATTACCCAATCGGCAATATTATTGTCAGAATTATCACATAGAAAGTCTGCCAATATTAAGACATATTGTTTATACGGAAGAAACCTGGTTATGTTCATGCCATATGTGTTGCATGTGTTAAGTATCCATGTTGTCCAAGATCCAGGCATGTATTCTTTTGTCACTCATGTGTTAAAGTTTTGACATTATATCATACCATATTTTCAACAACGGATGACATTAATATTTAACAGAAGTAAAATTTGGCACCGTTTCATAGTTTGATTTTGCATATTTTTCCCACGAGCTAATACATGACTCGATGACGTCACCAAGAATGAAGATCTCAACGCCAAATCAATATCCATACGCAAGGTCCCAAGAATTTGACTTGGATAATTGCTTATCTTTGTCTTCTCTGAAGTGAATTACAGTGGAATTTTTATAGAACAAAGAATATGCTTCAATACTTCCAAAGGTATAGCTATTAGCATAAAGGGGTTTCCAGGCCCAGATGCTCATTAAGGCGTAACATTTTAAAAGAAATGCCATAGGAATACTGATACACTAACGTCTTGTACATCTGCTATAAGCAGAGTGATAATGTCATTCAGTTGATTTTCAGAGCACGGAATTCAGGCAGTGTTTAATGTTTTGATATCTAAACTTATGTAATGTATTCTTTCAACTGTAAATTTGACACGTACTTGTGTGCAAACATCCAAAACATGAATTCGATCTCTTAGTATATGAATTACCAAGGGAAATGTCCAAACTGCAACGTCCAAACTGCAACGTGGTCACTCAACCGTGAAATTTTGCCCACAAGTCATATGGTACGATAGGAAGCACATAAGTTCTATGTTGCCTGCCGTCTTATGCTGGAAATTTGAAATTTGTTCCGATATCATTAATTCAAAGTTACGAAAATGAGCTTCTGAACTTCAAAAAGTGACCATTTTGCCTTTAAGAGCATGCTCACTGAAGCGTGACCGACTGATATCTACTAAATATCATATGAAAGGTAGCTAAAAAATACAGCTACATGCCCCGGTATTCAGATTTCCTCAGAGGTTCCAGATTTAGAAATTGCAGCAATTCGTTTCAGGGGAAACTTATTTTTTGTTTAGTGTTTATATTATGAACAATCTGAAAATGCAGTGTCACACTTGACTGAGCAACACATCAACTGATACCAGGTATGAAATGTATGATTATGTTTTTTTTTTTTAAGGCATTAAGAGATGAAGACAGAAAACTGAAATTTAACATTCCTGTGTCTAAAAATTCAAACGAAATATGTAAGTGATTGTTGTAATAATTATGATCTTATTTATTTGATCTGAGAACAAAAAAAAAAAACTATCAAATACAAATTTTATCATTTCTGACTTGTTGTCAAGCCATTAGCTTTTGTAATCCGTGCTTGTCACAACTTGCACCCTTCCGATTAATAGCCTTAGCTGTAATAAACATTGCCAAACTACTTCTCAGTATGTTTGTGTCAACATTTTTCCTCTCGTAAATGAGTAGAGTCCATGCGATTGTGCGTGACTTTAATACAGGGCCTATGACATGCAAGTTTCAGGATTCCTTCGGTCATGGAAAACCTGGACAAGTCGCGGAAGTTTGAAAATGTTTTTCCAGGCCTGGAAAAGTCATGGAAAATGTAGAGTTATAGATACATCATGTAAAAGTTACTGGAAGTTATGTCTATATTTTTGCCTTTAAGTATTTCTTTGGCAATGCACTTTTTTTTAAGGAAAACATTTCACTGAATAAAATCTGTCTTACTCGTTCGCTACAGAAAGTGTGTCGAGGAGGTATACACTGTCGCCTTACATGGTAACGCATTACTTATCTAATAATGATTTTCATTCATTCATTACAAACCACCAAGGTTTTCATGTAAGTTTCAGTCCAAAAGAAAAAAAGAGGCTAGATTTCTAAAATTTTAATTTGAAGTAATGGAAAAGTCGTGGAAATTTGTAATGGTGCAGGAACCCTGATGTTGACTTCTGTTGATTTAAATTTTAGAATACCCTGATCAGTATACATCCATGTGAATTTCTAAATGCATGCAATACATTTCATTATGATTTTCCTACTATTTGGATACGCAAAAAAAAAAAACCACAACAACACACACATAAAAAAAAAAAAACTTCCAGGTCAAGATTCTGCCTATGACATCATCTGTCAATCACTGCTCAATAACAAAAGACAGTGGAATGCACCTTCCTCTCCACTGAGCATAACTTGCATGTTTCCATACAGTGTCTTTTGTTCATCACATTTGTAACCTTGATTTTTTTTTTTTAAATCCCGTTATATCCCGTTCAAAGCTCAAGAAAATGAAAAAAAAAATCTTGAATGATATATCATTCTGATTGGACTGAGAGGATTTCGCATGCCCACCCGCTTTTTCGTGTTTTTGTTTATTTTGCTCAGTGCTCTCAAGCTACTATCCCTGGATCGGGAACTGCTCACAACATAGTCCCTTGTGAAAAAATCATTCATGTATTGGTTTACCCCAAGAGGCACAACGTTTCATTTTAGCTTTGCTCTCTTCGTGAGAAGTATATCCACCAGGAATTGCCTCGTTTCTCAACATGATATGCGTCTTATTTTCGTCTGGCTAACGGAGAAGAAGTGGAATCTGTTGGCATTGCGTATTAATCAACAAACAATTGACTTCGTTGATGAAGATGTTTTTTCATTTTCGAGTAGAACGCTGATACCTGCATTCACTTCCTGGTCTGTTATCGCCCTGAACCCGCCATTCCAGCTCAGCTCAGGCACGTGAGTTACCCGACTGGAAAATTTTCTGTTGTACCTTTTTGCATTCTGTATCTTTCTAAATTCTGTAACAGCCCCATAAGTAAACGTGTTGAGTCATTGTACCATTACAGGTGGAATCTACAATATTCTCTCACTCCACTGGCTGTGCAAAACATGCTGTTTTCGAAATACATGTGCAGCAGCTCAAAAGATCCTTTAGATTTTTCATCAGTAATCACTGCTAACCTGATTTTCATCTATCACCACGCACTGAACTCAAAAATCAACACGACCTATGCTTCTATCTGACCAACACTTTGGAAAAGTGGTCAAGTTATCAATAAGACACATGTGTTGAACGGAAGATGACTTTCCAGTCGTAATATGCTACTTTTACACCATGTTCCCGGCGGCCACAGCAGCTCCCTTTGCCCGAATCGTAGCGCACCGTGGGCAGGTGGGGTATTCTCTTCTTTTCCCTCCCCCCCCCCTTCGTATTCTGACTTGTCTTGTTTGTTGTAGGCCTTTCTCCAGTGAACATGTAGCTATCAGACGTCGTTCTCGGCGTGTGGTTAATTTTAGGGTATAAACTGTTCATAAAGTTCCTGTTGAGTTCCGCTACGGTTTACCGACCCGACTGCAAAATTTGTTTTGGCCTATTACGTGCTGTCACGTTTTGTTGCGTTCACCACGTTTTTCATACTGCGGCCTACTAGGCTTCTCATCAGCACCGTGACTACTGTGGCAATTTCTTTTTTTGACAGTTTAAAGTGTGACTTGGCATCAACGGCAATGACGGCCTGTCACCCATTCGCGCTGTCTCACATCATCATTGTAAACGGTGGCCTGAAACAGGTAGTGATCGCTGTGGTCGCCGGGAACATGGTGTAAACGCAGCATAAGGTTCACAATATGAAATTCAATCACAAAATAACTACGAAATATAGGGTGATGTTAGTTCTACCCCTCCCCCTCCCCCTTTTTACCCGCTACCAAGTTTTTAAGGCCGTGTCACACCATAACGCGGGCTTGTGGCGAGGAGGTAGTTTCCAGCACGTAGAAGATTTTCAGCGGGCGAACAAGAATGCTTGCAATTTTCATTCAGGCCTTGTCATACCGTACGGGGGAACTTCTGCGGCTTAACTTGCGGGGAAACAAATTTACTCCCCGGAGCTCTCCGCAGTTGGTCCGCACCTGACAGTATCTAGCGCGTAGTTGCCCGGAGGTGCTCACGCAAGTCCGATTTAACCGCAGCCAAGTTTTGAGCATGACCAAAACTTTTTCCGGGTGAGTCGCGGGAATGCCCGTAGAGGTCCACGCAGAACGCCAGTAGGAGACCCTTAGCGGCAGTACTTCCCAGGCAGTTCCCACGCAGGTACTTCGCAGTCCCGTATGCAGCCAAGATAATGAAATTCTGTGAGATTTCAGTCATTCCATTAGAGGAATTCCTTCACTAAGTTGTCAGCCCCCACGCGACTGGTACAAAGGTCACACAGTATACTCGCAAGTATAACGCGTCCAGCAAGTAAGACACATGCGCTGACTCGCACAAATCCTTTTCCGCCCTCAGGAATGTCCGGTATGCTAGAAAATCCCTACACGTAACAAGCCCGAGTAGCTTGCCCTCAAAGGTGTGACAGGGCCTAAACACGGTTGCTGGTAAAAAAGAATATGCGTGCGCACCTCCGGGCGAATACTTTCAAGATACATGCTAGGTACTGTCATGTGCGGATATCTACGGGGACCTCCGGGTAACCAAAATTGTTCTTTGCAAGTCGCACGCAAGGCTGGTGTGACACGGCCTTAAGCATGCTCAAAACTTGTTCCGGGTGAGTCGCGGAGATTGTCAATAGAGGTCAACGCAAACGACATTCTACAAGCATAGTACGGGTGTTTTACTGGCAAGGGGGTGAGTTATTCTGCTAGTTATGTACCTGAGAGTCGGCTGCGGCCAGGATAATGACACTGGGACATTTGCCAAATACTTAGTCTTTCAGAGGAACTCCTTCCCTGATTGTCAACCACCACACAGAATACCCGCTAGTAGAACGTTAAGTAGCACGCGTCCAGTGGGTAGGACGCATGCAAAACTCGTCCAAATCCTTGTCTCCCCTCAGAAGTTGTCCTGTATGCTTGAAAATCCCCACACTTGCCAAGCCCTCGTAACTTGTCTGAAAAGGTGTGACAGGGCATAAATATGGCTGCGGGTAAACAGGCTTTGGGTTCACACCTCCAGGCAACTACGTGCAAGATACGTGCTAGGTACTGTCATGTGCGGGCCATCTGCTGTCGCAAGGATTGCCCGGAAAGGTGTGACAGGGCCTTTACGACTTCAGACCTAGAAATTCCACCCTGTTCCAACACTGTAAATCAGATTATCGTGGTGATTCAGTTGTCCTTGTTCTATGATTATCATAAACCTTTGTATTATACACTGCGTTGTCAGCTTCAGAACGTAAATTTGATTTGTGAAAATCTGCATGCTTGGCACGCATCAAAATAACACTCAGCAGCACATCGTATGCAGTTTCTGCGTTTTAAAGGCACAGTATTGGGAGCAGGGATTTAAAAAAATGTTTAAGATATTACATTTGATGCATATATGTAGGTCGGTTGTATCACACACACACACACAAAAAAAAATATCCTACCATGTGCTGGGAAAAGCTTAGAAATAAAGCCTACGATATATATTTAATTAGATATCACTATTTTTTTCAATAATCCATAACTGTAGACGGTCTAGTCGAGAATCATTTTTAATATAACTATTGCTCACATGTTGCCCATTTACCAATAGTTAACTTCTATTATACTGATTCAAATTTGTAAATTAGTTGTTTCTATCCCTAACTCACATTTTATAACTACTTTGAAGCACTAGAAGCTGGATCTTTGTTTTATCTGCAAATGGTATCATAATGCCTTTAAAATTGCCCGTAAGGAGTTAGTGTAGTTATACATGCCACGCCTATCACTGAGTTCTTCCAACTCATGTTCAAAATAAAACGCCATCATTTCATGTCACCTTTAACCCTTCCGTGCCAATAAGTTAGATGCGCACAAATTCCCACACAAACATACCTTATAGATAAGTGATCTGTGCGGCACGCTAAGGGTTAAACGAGACGTATTGCTGCAGCTGGGTGCATTTTCTCTCTCTCTCTCTCTCTTTCTGTTTCCCAGGCTACTGAAAACTATTGAAAAGCAAAGTTAGGTGGAATGTTTGAACTATTCAGAATTGATTGAACATGAAATATTTGTAGAATTTCAAATGATAAACTACCACTGTGATGTATCTATTTTTGTAGCTGGATTCTATACATTCGGTCCTTCATTGTGTGGTAATAACCTTGGAGGTGGGTATTCCCACCGTCTTTGTTCAACACGGAATACACACCTCACAGGCAGTGACAGGTACGATTTTGATACATAGCACGATGTGCGTTAGTTTCAGTTTCAGTTTCAGTTTCAGTTTGATATCATTTTTGTATTTTCCATGGAACTCATACATGAATTAAGGGCACCCGCATTTCAACAAAACATCTAGACATTAGAGTCACAGTATGCATGATATAAAATCTTCAAAGTACAGTCAAGACCTGCCTTAGCAGCTCCCTGTCTATTGCGGCTACCTGCCGTATCAGGCCACTGAAAAATCCCCGCGAGAGAAAAGCTACGTTAAAGACATTGTGCAGAGCGTCAACCTGTCTAACGCGGCCAGCGGCCGCCAATTCTGTATCTCACGGTAGTTTAGCGACCACAGACAGATTATGTAGCGATCAGGAGCTGAGTCGATAATTAGTATGTTTTTGTTTAGTTTAGTTTTGTTTGTTTTGGCGGTACTTCTTTTGGTTTGGGTTTTTGGGGGGTCATATTTTTAATTATTATTGTTTATTTATAATAATTATTTTTGCTTATTTTTTGATTTATCTATTATTATTATCATTATTATTGTTATTATTATTATTATTATTATTATTATTATTATTATTATTATTATTATTATTATTATTATTATCATTATTATTATTATTATTCCTCTGCAGCCATGCCCACAGTCAGAAGAACGCTACCGCTGCATTCAGGCAAATAAATGCTATCATGACATTAATGTTTGCTGTATGCACGTTCATGTGCAATAACGGCATGGTGCATGCAACACATGATACGCGTGCATCCTACACACTATACATGTACATGTAATTACTTATGAATCATTTTTACAGCGATGATACATGTAAATGTATGTAACGAAATTTTGGAGAACCTGTCTATAGCAGCAGCCTGTTTATAACGGACACTTTCATCTCCCCTGAGTAGCCACTACAGAATGGTTTAATTGTATTCGGGAAAAAAAATACAATAAGTAGTCAAAGAGGTCAATGATACAAAGTTATTTCCAGTTATCAACAGAGAGAGAGAGAAAACAAAAAGAATGTAGGAGTCTGTCATCTTGAGCAAATGCTTTATAGTGATGGCAGCCTCAGAAAAAAGACCCAAAAAAAATTAAGTGAGGTAAACCCTTATTGATCGGGGTCATCCTATGATTAGACACCACGAGTCATACGGCCCACGAGCTAGACACCTACGAGTCATACGCCCACGAACTAGACACAGAGTAAAGCAGGTCCACAAACTAGACAGAGTAAAACAGGCCCAAGAGCTACACACTCGGCAAATAAGGCCCTAGCTCGACACTAGGCAAAAAAGAAAAAAAAATCCACAGGCTTGACACAACATATATTAAGCCCATTTTGCCTCGTGTCGAGCTCACGAGCTTCATTTGCCTATCGTGTCTAGCTTGTAGGGCTTATTAAGCTGCTGTTTAGCTTATCGATCCTATACTTGTAGCTCGTAGGCATCTTGTACTCCATGTCGAACTCATGGGGCTTGTTTACGAAATCGTGGACATGGTTGGGCTATATAACTCGAGGATGTCGAGCCCTTGATGTGCAGCGTTTGAATTCGACAATATGAATGTTCACTATTTCAACCTCTGCGATCAAACAAATCCAGCTGTAAAGCAGGACAAATTCCACCACAGACATGTACGTCGATGTACGCACATTTATTTTGATGGCCTTTTATGAGCAAGTGATGTCATCATCTCACAAGTTTTCATTGATCGCGCACACTAAATCTGACAAAAATTAAATTCTTCTCTTATAAAAGTGTAAAACATAACTCTATTCCTGGCTGAATAACATTCATATTGTAATAGGTCAGACATTATCATATCCATTATATAGATGCATTTTACTTTGCCCCCCCCCCCAAAAAAAAAAAACACAAAACAAAACAAAAACAAAAACAAAAACAAACAAAAACAAACAAACAAACAAACAAACAAAACAAAAACAAAAACAAAAACTGGAAATTTCAAGATTTTTTATATAAACTATGTGGCAAGTTGCGCAGTGATATGACATCATTAATTCTCTCATTTGATTATTATATTGGTTGTTCAAGAATTGTTCTGTGAAACTAAAGCAAAACTTCACAACTTTATAACTTCTGTAACTTTTATCAAATTTTCATTAAATTGTCAGTTTTGTGCTTAGAAAATTTTACTCTTCTTATCAGAGTAACTTGCAACTGATCAGGAATTCCCTTTTAGTAGTAATCTTGCATGTTTCATGAATATTATCTCCTGAAGGGCGTTGCATTAGTGACAGATACACGTGCATGCACAACTAGATTTACAAGATTGACATACTGAAATCCGCTGGAACTAGCCTGATTGCGAAACGCAAGAATATAACCCACCAACCAACTGGTTGCTTATGTGACAGGGATAATTTTCTAATTGTTTTAGTTGACTAAATAGAGAAAGAATGTCCAACGAGTAGAATGGTAAATAAGTGAACGAATGATTTAAAGTAAAAACAGTTCTAATATGCCTGCAGAATTCAAATTAATGAAATTTTTTCCGTGGAGATGTTTTCATTGCAACTGAATTCCAATATTATGTATTATATATTTACGTCGATGTAGGGCAATCTCTCAATCAATGAAAACACTTGCTGTCGGGCGAAAACTCGGTGGTCTAGTGGAGATGACACCTGTCCGATGATCAGGAGGTCGTAGGTTCGAAGTACGCCCATGATTTTTTTTTTTCATGGCTAGTACTAAAACACTGATCAATTTAGTGCTTATTTACGTCGATGTAGAGCAAATTGTCATTCAGCCTGCAGAATTGTCGATTTTTGTTCTACACATATGCATACATAAATGTTCAAGATTCAAGATTCAAGATTCAAGATAATTTATTGTCATGTATAAAATATACATAAAATTTGTTTTCGGACATACATAAAGATAGAGGTGCATAAATGAAGAATATAAATCATGAAATAAGTTAACATAAGTTTTATACCATACATACATAAAATATATACATTTAATACAAAAAAAATGAAATATTGCAGGAGAAAATAAGCGTATATAAAGTATGCATTTTTTTTTTTCCCTTCGCCCTATTCACCCCATCCAGGCACTTCCATATGCTAGAGCACTCCTCCAGTTGAGACTTTAACACATGTTCTACACACCACCACTACCCCCCCCCCCGACTCTCAGAGAGTACACTTCCACATACACACCCACACACACACACACACATACACGCACACACACATACCCCACACCCGCGAGTTACACCCATATAAACTTATACATACACACACACACATACACCAAAACTATCACCTAATCAACGTGAAAGAGCGCTCCAGCACACAAAAAGCCTGGGCAAGGATAGGAGACAGCAAATTATCTCAAAGAGAATTTGCTGCGTGACAAAGGCTATAAAAAAAAAAGAGACATTCATACACCATACTAAAATATGGTTTGAAATAACGGTGAAATAACACGATTTCAGTTGGGAAACGACGAGAATGCGAAATATTGGCCAAAAAATTCGCCGAAAGGGCAAACATTTCAGAGTATACACGATCCTGGTTGCTACATATCTTTCTTTCTTATATACAATCGATCGCAGATAATAGAAAAATTCGGTCAAAGCAGTATCCTCCGAGCTACAGTGATTGCATGCAGCTAGTTTGAAAATACGATTGCTATGGCGCGATCGATCATTACATAAAGTTCTACCTACCAACTGCATAATGGGGAGGGCACTTCAGGAATACAAATCGTGTACTATGATCGAAGTTACTATTGACATCTTTGATCTCAAAATACTCCCAAACAACTTATTATGCTGGCAAATCGCGTCATGTATGGCTTCAATGATATGTAAATACCAACTGCCAAAGAGTAAGGAAATTGTTCAGCTTAACCCATGCTCTTGTTTTCATTAAAACATGTTATTGGTCCCTTTTATCTACCTTATCGGTTTGTACATGTGTCACAGTACAAAATTCTTTATTTCTTTTTTTCGGCAGTAGTTCAGAAATTAAAAAACCCTTTTCTCTCAAATATTATTTGCTATGTTACCCCATTAGAAACTGAAACACCTTAAACTGCCTGTCCACTTTTTTAGAAAGTGTTATGCTTCACTATTTTCATTGTTTTCATGTAGAATATTTAAATAGGTTATTTGAAAGAGTTCAAAGGCCAATAAAAGTCAGAATTATTTCTATGACGCACTCGTTTCTTTTTATACTAAACTCTAAATAGGCTTTCAACTAAACATGACTTATACTGGACAGAAATGAACATCTAGTGATCTATTTTGCATAAGTTAGAAATTTGTCGAAATGAGAGTAATATTGCTGTACTTTCCGGGGAACAATATGCCATTATGTATGGAATCTTCATTTACTAAAGGGTAACTAAACTCTACAAGAAAAAGATTTCTTCCTGTTATTAATCTGTTTTTCAACTGAACTGTACTGACGATATGTGTAGAAATCATTGGCACCATCACATCACTTATTTTGCAGAGTCCTCCCACAAGATCAATCTGTTATTGTCTGTACATATATTTTCAACTAATACTTAAGTAGATTTTGTCATGAGATTACCATTTAGGCCGAATAATATGCCTTTTTAGAAGTGTATTAACTAAGGCTGTAACGCATCCGATGATTTATTTCTGCGTTTGTATCAGGTTATATGTAGGGCCTATATCGACATTATTAATTGGAAAATATCAAACTTAATTACAGCAAATTTTCATATGTATTGGAGTAACAAAAAAGATACACACACAAAAGATATGTCTCATCAACTCAAACAATTGAGAGTCCACGATTATTTCTAGGAACGGTTATGGAAAAACAGTATAGAACAAAACGTATTTTCATATATCACATGGCATACTTAACATATCAAACAGCTGGAGTTTTTTTTTTTCCTTCGAATTTCTATTGCTATCAGTCATTGGTAATATCAAATAAACACTAAACGTTGGTCTTTAAGAAAATACCGTCACAATCTTTTCTTTAATTTTTTGTTCAAAACTAGGATTCGTCGTTCACAAGAATGATGTCCGACGTGCTATACAGACACCGCGAACCAGATATCTGGGAAGGTACAGCGTCAATTCTCGTTGAAAATCAAAATTTCCTGGCACGGCTGGTAAGTTGTCCGCCAATGCGCTTGGTAATGAAAGCAGTGTAAAGTGTCATGTTTTGAATACGACCTTGATTTTTAATCCTTGCGTATCAAGCTTTATAAATACTTATCCAGAATATACCCATCCTTAATCATCTCCTTCAGAACTTCTTCAAATCTATCTTTTCCTTCAGGTAAAGAAAAGACCACGGTGGCAACTGCAGATTTACCACCTGAAAGTATGGCGTGATGGTACTTTTCTCTATCTGTACCTATACAAACGCAACGAGGAGGGAAGTAGGGCAGAAAAAAAGTACAGGATTCGCAATTACACAACGAGGTTCGGTCTCCCGGAATACGCCCATCGTCTAATGAGAGAACGGGGCAGAATCGTCACCATCCAAACTTCAGATCCTTCCTTCGATGTTCTGTACATTGTCTTCGAAAAGTGAGCACGCAGAACTCAGCATTTACTATTTTCACTAATTGATGCACTCATTCATTGATGAATGTTTATAATTCTTAAGACATTTTGATAGCAGCTAATTGTATCAGCTAAACTGCTGACATCATTTAGAAATTACAAGCATTGAAGTAAATGATTTCATATTCAATATTGTTACTCATCAATGAGGAATTGCGCCAAGGCAATTATTATATGTTTATACTATTGCAAGAAATTAATCGATGTAAAGGTTCACAAAATGCATTCCATGTATAGCCATGTTGTTTTTGGACTCAGGGAAATGTAGTAAATCAAAAGAAAAAAAATGTTGAGGTTTCATAAAACTTTGACCGATTTAAAGATTTATTGAATTCAAGGTTCTACGTGTTTTCCGGAAACAGTGTTATCAAGAGCAACCTCGGGCACAGTGGAGGTGTTGGTGTCATCATTCTCGTATAGTCGTTTGCATGAATATGCATTAAAGTTCCTTCTTCTTTTTCTTTTTTTCTAGAGATGAAAGAGATTGAGTTACATCTTACCATCAGCTCATTTCAATGTCATTTGAATAACCCAGGAAAGATGACGTTTAGTGGATAAGGCTTGGGATGCAAAAATTCATCAACAAAAAGCATGTCATGATATCTTTGTGCAAAAAAAAAAAAAAATGTTACAGACCGCCATTCCCTGAGTATTTGCTTCAAAGATATCTTGAGGAATATACTTGTGTTTGATGCACCTAACCCTTTTACACTCTTGTTCCGTTGTGATTGATATCCCTTCCTCTTACATTAAGATGGCCTGGTTTTCACTTGTATTGAGGATTTAAGGATAACATAGAATTTGAATATGTGATATTTGCATCACACGTTATTGTTTTCTTGGGGTTTTTTTTTTTTGGTTTTTTAGGAGATTTTATTGAAAAAATATCAATGACAAAGTTTTCATATTGTCTATGCGGTATCAAGGTGTTTGATAGCTTGTCGGGTGCTGTGATATTTGAGTCTTTTCAAGTTTCTCAAAAAGAATACAAAATAAATTTCAAGTAGTTGCTTGACACGTTTTTACAATGAACTTTTTCATTAAAAGAGACAGAAATGAAAATGCATGTCGTTTGCATAATGTGTTTTTTCTGAACTGCCTAAAAGGGACCTTAATCCATTTCGATGTGGCTCATCTTACCTACAGAAATGGGTAAGCACGACTCATTGAAGGATAAAAAACGGGTTTTATCATCGTACAGAAAATAGTTTGCGCTCTCTATCTGTGATATAATATGTAGACCTGCACAAAATAATCGCTACCGAAATTACTCATAAGATTTGGTGGGATACTATGATTTCTTATAATTTTTAATACCACTCAGGGGGAACCTTGTACGGATGTATGTCTAAATTGATTAAATGGCTCAAGATAACCATTCTTTGATATGTATATGCATAATTTTCTTCACTTGCCATCTACAGGGAGAAGTTGAAGGAGTTCACACGAAGTATTGATCCCTACGTAGAGAACCCCTACCATTCTAGACCGGTGAGATCACGTTTTTAATACCCTATGCTGTTCTTGATTATTGTGTAGTCAGGCTGGTACAAGATGTGCACATGAAACCATAATTCTCCATTTTTTTTTTTTTTTTTTTTGGGGGGGGGGGGGGGGCTTTCCTAGAAGAGTGATATATACATATACTTTTTGAAATTTATTCCGAAAGTAACGAAACACAATTTAGCGAAAAAAAAACAACATTTGTAAGCATAGCCCAAATTTGACATTTTGTCGAAAAGATGATCGAAGAGTATTATGACATATGCAAATTCATTGGATCACTAATTTTATTGAATTTGGAAGAATGAAAAAAGAATTTTAAGTGATTGGTCATTCGTGAAGTTACCTTCATTTATTTTCGTATCGAGCTTCATCACTCTGAATACAGAGGCTATGAACAAGAAATGTAATGTATAGACATTTTGCTATCTTTAATCATTATAGACAGATATTATACAAATTGTTGCACTTGAAATAAGACAATCAGAGTTGTGAGTTTTCTAAGTAGTTTTATCATTCTATGGGCCTTTTTTTTTTGTCAAGAACCCTCTCCTTGACGTAGAAAAGAATGCTGCTTTTTATGAAAAAGTTTTAATCGTACGTCTTTCCTACCGGGCATAGGTGACGCAACAGTTCACCGATATTCCGTATGAGGTGTACCCCGACGATGATATGTACGAACCTCCTCCCTCTCCGGCTACCCAAAGCACACATCAACCCCGCCATCATGGTCCCGGTGCTCCCCCGCTGCCAAGGAGATCCAATAGTGAGTATCCCTTGGAGGGCGTGATTGCCGACACGTCCGCAAAGGCAATGGCAACAAGCAGGGAGGTGAATCACGTCCCAGGGCCAAGCTACCTGCTTAAAAGTAGAAGCACATCCGATGTCTCATGTGTCAACAACCTGTCTCCTCAATGGCAGATCACCGACATTTCATTTGAGGATGAGCAGGACACCAAACCTACATCGAACGTTGTGGCCAAGGATAGGAGGCGCGACGAAACCTTAACTGACTATGTGATGTGAGATTGATGCTCCTCTTACTACGTTTCAAAATCGTTTTCTGACTAATTAATTTGTTGATTTACGTACCTCGCTTCTGCAGTCTTCGCCTTTCTTTCTCAATAAAAATTGTAACTTGACCTTCTCCAGCACACTCTTATTACACCAATAAAAATAATTTCATTCATATCGAGAACTTTAAGCATTGTACTAAGTTAACTCTGACAAAATTTGCCGTAGACTACGTGTCACGCGTCATTGTCATTTGATTCTGTTTGGATAAGTTAAGACATGTAGTACAAGCAGCATAATGAATACATTTTGTGTTGGGTTCTTCAAGGCTCACCACCATTAAAAGTTCCGGGCTATCAGCCCGTCAGTGTAGTTCCCCTCTGGGATATAAGAAAGCACAACTTTGTCGCTCCTGGCCAAACTACGGGAAGTCATAGGCGTGTCTTTCTTCGTCTTTCCCCTCATGGGTGTATAATTTGAAATTCGAATGATTGGACAGTGAATGTGCCATAAGTGAATGTAGCTGACTCACAGCACTAATATTAAACAAAATAATTATGTCACATAACTGATAAATATTTAAGCGCGATTGAACTGATGAAAAAGGGCACTTGAATGTGATTATGTCACTTGTGATACGATGCGTTACACTTGTATCAACATCAAATTTCTCTTTGCACATAATGTGATATAGTGTTAAAAATAAGATATGATATGATATAACACAATATAGTATGATATTAGATGATGAGATATAAAATGATATATAGAATACAATACTATAATCATATGAATAGTACATGATCTTGAATGCACTGCACTACATTACATTCACGACAAATGCATAACCATTCCTGGTGCAGTTGTACTTATGAGATAAGATTCCACGTGGGCTAATCATGCACCTGGAGTGTATATTGGCTAGAGTTCATGAAAGAGCGTTTGCCTTAGATATTGTGGATAAAGTGTCTTTATTACATTGTTCTGTCTCTAATTCCTGTTTGTTTCACACGGATTTCCCGTCAAAGAATTAAAAAAAAACTATAGTTCACGGTCTAACGAAATCAAAAAGTGTCTTACGGTACCATGTCAACCTATCACTTGTAAATCTTGAATGAATACCTAATTTACAGCAATATGATATGATATAATATGATACAATATATATATATATATATATATATATATATATGTACATATATATATATGTATATATATATATATATGTATATATATGTATGTTTATATATATATATATATATATATATATATATATATATATATATATATATATATTGTATCATATTATATCATATCATATTGCTGTAAAATATGTATATATATATATATATATGTATATATATGTATGTTTATATATATATATATATATATATATATATATATATATATATATATATATTCATGATATCCCTGCAGGCAATTTCGACGAGACCAGCACAGAGAACATGGCATCGTAGAGACCGTACGTGCCGCTGATATCAGTCGACAATCTCTCAAGCTGGCTTGCCACAAGAAATCTTTGGTGTAAGTTTCAAAGTGAACTAACTGAAACCGCCTATATCAGATCAAGTTAACTAGATCCGAAGCTGAAGGGTTAACAAGCACGGAGGGTTGTCGTTCAGACGACAAGCCTTAACCTCGAGGTTAGGAAACATCGAGGTTAAGCTCGTAGTTAGGGATCGTGTAGACGCACTCGTTGTTAGCTAACCTCGAGGTTAGCTCGAGGTTAGTGCACATGTAGGTCGTAATGAATGTGTTGGAGTTGCCAGTATACTTTTGTAATGTAAATATAAAACGAGGTTAGAAAACCAAATATATCATCAATTCCAACCTGGACTAATTTTCATTTCAAGTCCATTTTCAATTGACTTCAATCGTACATTATATCCATTATGAATGAAAGGAAATACATCATACACGGTGATACATTTATCAGTTCAACTGTCAAACGATTTAAAAGGACAAATCATTAGGTACAAACTGGATGACACAAAATATATTTACGAATGATAACATAATGACAAAAAGAACAATGCACACTTTGCAATTGCAATAAAAACAAATACGATGTAAACCTGTCGATGGAAAAGAGTGTACCTCTGAAAAGTAAATCACTCGAAAAAAAAAAAACAACAACAACGAAGAAACAACAACAATTTACCAATCAGTATAACTTATACATTTACAGGCAAAATGAAGATATGTACCGTTGGAACATTTGATAATTGATATACATGATGCCAATGCTATAAAAACATATCGTTTAAAGTACTTGTTTTAGAATTAAAAGAAAAAGCAAAGTCAAGATGAGATAACAATGCCCAGGCACAGACAGGATTCACTGAGAAGTGTATACCAGGAAAATATGGTGACCAAAACAATATATACAAAAATATAGACGATCACAAAAAACATAAAAAAAAAAAAATTACGCATGGACAAAATACTATAAACACAAATCAACACATCTGGTATATCAAGATGTATATTTCAGCATTGAGAATTTAGGGTTTCTGGGACTAACACTGAACTAGAGCTTTCTATAGCTCAGTCGGTAGAGCACCGGGCTAGCAATCCGGGGGTCTGGGATTCGAACCCCGATGAAATCCCATTTTATTTGCTCAATTTTCCACAAAAGGGGGAATACTTAAGTAAAAGTAGCAGCAGGCGATATGCATGTACATATCATACTGGAGAGACCATTTTGTTGTCTTGCTTCCTTTTCCTCACGACGGTGTAGTGTTGCTGATGTATCCACATCATTGGCCAAGAAGCTTCATGTAGGCGATGTGTTACTTCGAGCAGACGACAAGGCTCTATACACCACTCACGACTGCTATGATACCTTCAAATGTGCCACGAAACACGAGGTAGGTGTTGCTGTTGTTGTTGTTGTTGTTTGGTGTTTGTTTTGTTTTTTTTGTAGTGAGGTGACGCCATTCTCACCACTATGATGTGGAATGTAGTATATCTCATTTCAAGTACATCCGCTGTATGAGAAATACATTAGTATTGCCGCTGTGATTTAATGTACCGAGCTGATTGCCTTCGTGTACTGTTTAGAGTTAAATCAAGAGTTAATTATACATTCGGAGAGCACATTGCTTAGAATATCACATGGCAGATCAACCTGTCCTGAAATGACGCTAAAGTGTTTAGGTCGCTCCTAAAGGCTTTCTTATTCTGCGCATTCATTAACTATTTACAACGAAAAAGAACGAATGTTACAACGTTCCAAGTCAACCCTTTCTGCCTATTTCACCGTCATAGTTTGTTGTGGAGCAGATGAAAAGAAAAATAGATATATTCACACTGCCATGAGAGTCGACTTCAAAAACACGATATGAAGGAAAAACTTAATTAGGGAAATTCTGCACTCGGCGTGCTCAGTCTAAAACTGTGCTATGCACTGTTTGTTGAAAGTCAAGTGTAATAGTAACATTGATATCCTGCAAGAAAGTCCATGGGGATATTGGAAGGCTGTGCACTACAACGACTGACAATGCATGCCTTTCGAATCCTATCTATATTGATACAAGTGAGATTACATTGCATATTATAATGTTAAACTGCTAACTACAAACGTGCATTATTATCTATGTATGTGATATACATGTAGCTCAGCAGATACTCAAGAATTATCACGTGAGAGCCATATATGGCAAACTATTAACAAAAATAACAAAATAGAGAGAGTCTCATACTGCTCTTTTATGACCTGCAGGTGGATCTTCAACTGCAGCGAGTCCCAGAAGGTGTAATGTGTCACGTCAGCCTTCCGGAAGATGGACGGATTGAAGCCCTCGGAGCTGAGTTTGAAAGTGACAGTTTCGGAATTGAGGTGAGTATGAATCAAAAGGCATATACATTTTACTACGTGTTCAAGATGACTCCAAAGATATTGACTCTGTTATTCTGGCAACACAAACAGTGACTATTGGAGTGAATTCATTCACCCTATTTAAAGGAACCGTTTATAAATTTGCTTTTCACAATTTGATTTGAAGCATTTGTAAATTAGGTGCGGCGTTAAAGTCTCTCCTTACGATATTTCCATTTCTTATGCGTAGAATTTCACTTTGTTCTACTGGAACAGTTTTTTTTTTTTCCTGCGCCACTGGATATGTATATATATATATATATATATATATATATATATATATGTATTATATGCATATTTCGGCCAATAAAAAATGAGTTTATTTCGACTCGTTATTCGAGTCGAATAAACTCATTCTTTATTGGCCAAAAATGCATCACCAGTTTGTTTCTTCATATTCATATCATGACAGGTCACCAAATTCAACGGCAGCGGACTCCTCGTCTTGAAGGGCCAGATATCAAACCGTCTGTCGGCCAGGTTTTCCAAAGACGAGGAAAAGATCAACCTCGGTCTGGTTGAGATTAATCGAAACCCCGTGCCACTGGATAGCTCCAATAAAGAGGTGAGTTTGAAAGCATCCGCGGGTCAGCGAAAACCTTTTGGATCAGAGCCTACTTCCAATGACCCCTTCATTTTTCCGTGTTTTTTTTTCCCCCAATTCCAGACCTTCAGATTCCCCGGAATGTATTTCCTGCTTTGAATACTGGATCCACAGGCTATTTTTTTTTTTTTGATAGATTATTGTAAACACACACATGCTTGAGGGTTGCAACGGTATTATATAATAAATATGGTATCTTATTTTGTTGTTTTCTTAAAGTCTTTATTGGGTATTGTTTTATTTTCGATTAACTAGATTTGATTAAGGCGGTTCAAGAGATGGTGTTCCGAACGGTTTTAATTATTCCAAAACAGAGATGTCCGTTTTCTGCGGACACACAAAAGGACTCCACATACAAGTGTATTTGTGGCTTTGATGATCAAGGCTGCCTCTTTTTCTGATTTTGAGGGCTAACATGTTTATATTACATAAATTGAGATGAAATTAAACCCAATGATAGAGTTAGTATTTAAGACGAAAGTCAATCCCGTCGAAACTATAATGCAAAATCGTAAATCTGAACTGTATGTTGTGGAAGTGTTCAAAAGTGTTCCCTCCAAAGACAATTGTATCATTTATTTATTTATTTATTGAAACATATTTATACAGGATAAAAACGATCAGCTAAAAGCTGTTTTACATCGAAGTCCTGTGTAAAAGCAATGCATTTCCTGCGCAGGGGATACTATAAAAAAGAGACCATCAAAAAGCAAAAAAAAAAAAAAAAAAAAAATCATCTTCAACAGATTTAGAACAAAAAGGACTGCCGGACTGGGATACAAATGCACAATTCATTAAAAAAAAAAAGAAAAATGCTGAGTTTTGGAGTATATTCTGCCCACTATTCACGCCAAACAGAATCAGTACACACAAGACTGAAACACGCAGTTTTCAGCAACCCCATTTATACAACACCATGCACTCGGTCAAGCCTACAGTTCACACACGGCACACTCACTTACACACGCGCACACACACACGCCCACACACACACATACACACACACACAATTACACACGCACACCATCAACAGACACACCACACACAAAACTCACTCGAGCACATACTCGCACCACATGCAGTGATACAACACAAGATGACATCACAGGCAAATACACAAACAATGCACACATACAATACACATTCTAGAAACACAACGTAATATACAGTAATACGACTGCGACACTGGCGATGGCATTATACATGTACATAAACGTGTCAAAAAAAAAATGCGACACAACAACCTCCATTTCTATGTATAGGCCTACTGAAATACAGAGATGAAAATGTGGTAGGTGACTGGTAAAAGGTGACAGCCCGGCAGTTCACCTTTCCAACTGATTCTGACAAATGAAACTGACATGGTATCATCTTCAGGAATAGTTCATTGTAAATTTGTGATAAGATTAGAAAAGATTACATTAGATTAGTGCTCAGACTTTTCCAGTCGAGTAATTTTCATTTTTGTCCCAGCAATCTTTGCGCAATTTCGATTCGCGCATCACCATGCCTCTATTATAGGTTTTCCCGGTCAATTTCATACTTTTGTCATTCAAGTTCCTATTCCGAGCATTCAATTTCACGCATTCCACGCTCGCAGCACTGGATCAGCAATCAAATTCAAAATCCGGTCATTCGAATTCACTATTCGAGCATTCAAATTCACTCTCGGAGCATTCAAATTCACTATCGGAGCATTCAAATTCACTATCGGAACATTCAAATTCACTATCGGAGCATTCAATTTAAGAGAGGAGCACGCATTTCATCATTGAGCATTCAAATTCATGTCAAGCTGGCGACGGAATCTCGTCGGTCATTCAAATTCGTGAATAGGCAACCATGTTCCGAATAACTGCATTCAATTTAAAAGAAGTCCTGATTTTAGTTAGTTTGGGGCCGTGTATGCATGTGTTTCTCACTTGGTTTGGATATATTGGGATTTATGATTATTATTTATTTTGCAGTAGAGGTCCACCTGTTTATTGACAATTTTGAACTCGCGCTTAGCAAATAGGAATATACAGGCACATGTCCCTGGGATTGGACATAAAATGGAGGTCCCACGTGTAAAAGAGTCACAACTCATGCACGTAAAAGATCCCACTTCATTTATTCATCGCAAAGAGCAAAACATCTAACTGGACCCCATATGGAAGACCAGCTTTTGCAGCTGAATATGGGTTATCCAGCTATCTTCTTTGATAGAAAATGAAACAAACAAAAATTAGGCACTGTATAGGTTTACAGACGAGCATAATACGGAGGGTTGGTTGACACTTTCGAGGAAAAAACACACAATTTCGACTATTTTGAAAAGCATACATGAGCATTTTATACGTGTTGTTTGCTGTGTATTGCTGTCTTATTGATTTAATTTTGCGGGACTATGTGAGATCATTGTGTGTCAGTTTGTCTTTAATTGATGAATTGTCATTAATGTGGTTGGTGTTGGGGCGTTGCAGTATCATCAAGAAATATGATTACTCGTCGTTGTGTTGTTTGGATGCACTGCTGATTGGACATTGCAATATGAAATTTATTGAGATGAATAACAAAGAATACATGAACAGAGAACAACGTAGAACATGTAAACAATCCTAATTACACTATTTAGCATTCATTGGTTGTGTTGGCCCTTTTTCCTTTCTTAAAAGTCTCCTCCATTTTCCTCCTTAAATTGATTGCACGAAGTAGGAACTTGATCGCCTCAAAATGAATTTGAACGCTCCAAACAAGCTCATTGGGACTATCACGTGACTATCGCATGAATTTGAATGCACGGGTAGGAAAGTCGGTGCTCGCATTTTTAAATTGAATGCCCAATCGTGAAATTCATTTCACAAAAACGAAATAGAACGCTCATAAATGAAATTGATCGCTCGGATTCTGAATTTTAATGCCCCAATATTTTCGCGTGCGTGCGCTGCGTGAATTTGAATGCACATTGATGAATTTGAGTGACAAAAGTATGAAATTGACCTGGAAAACGTATATTTACCGCTCATCAGAAGGAATAGCGAAAAGTAATAACCATGATAAAGATATACAGGAATTTGTTCCTTAAAGAGTTGTTTGTCATTATGCATTGCGACATAAATCAGTTGTCTACCTATCTGTAGGGCAGCTCCAGTTTGGCACATACTTCAATATATATTTCTTAGTTGCGGCATCATACAGACATGGGTTAGAAACAAAACAAAACGAAGAAGACTGTTGGGACTCCATCTCTTGAACCCAATGGTTTCATCACCTCTACCGCAAATTAACATGAAATAATTTATGGTGATGCTACAAGAATTTTACACTTTTTGTGTTCTTGTTCAGGTCAAGACCAGGTTACGTAAAGCCGGTCAAGAACTCGCCTTGCTGTTTCTTCCTATGGATCTGGTGCAAGCTCTTCGCATTGCTGCTGACTCTGAGAAATGAGACAATAAGATGAGGAGATTTAAGAGACTTCCACAAGAAGGGCAGACTGTTTATGCACCCCACCCCACCCCCATCCCCCCCCCAAAAAAAAAAAAAAAAATGGGAGCCCAATTTATAGGGTAAATCCGGATGATTTTAGGACTTTTACATTCGAACAACTATAAATTAGTTATAATGAGTTCACTTTTTCAGAATTTTTGATACTTTGGATGAAGAATAAGAATATTTTTGAAATTGATAACAAATTGCAATGAACAAGGATGATGACATGTCAGGGTCACCATGAGAATGCATGAGTTGGGGCTAAAGGAAGCAGCACAAAATAAGAAGGCATGCATAGATTATACACAGGTGAACTCGCAAGCAAGCAGTATTGTAATGGAATTACACTGCTACATTTCTGAAATATGTGAGCCTCCTATGTCATTATCCTTGTTCAATGGAATTTGCTTAAAGGAGACCTCCAGATGATTTTCAGATTTTGACCTTCGAACAACTACAAATTAGTTGTACGGATGACAGAGTTTCATAATCTATCGTAATTGGCAGGGAGAATAAGAATATTTTCGAAATTTAAAACAAATTGCAGTGAACAAGGATGATGACATGGCAGGGTCACCATGAGAACGCATGAGTTGGGGTTCAAGGAAGCAGAACAAAAGAAGAAGGCATGCATAGATTATACACAGGTGAACTCGCAAGCAAGCGGTATTGTAATGGAATTACACTGCTATATTTCTGAAATATGTGAACCTCCTATTTCATCATCCTTGTTCAGTGTAATTTGTTTGAGGTTTTTGAAAGTATTGTTTCTCTACTCAAGAACCACAATAAATTCTACAAATCTATACATGGAGTTATTGATTTATGTGCTACACGATGTAAAATTATGAAAATCGTCTGGAATTTCCCTTTAAGGTTTTTCAAAATATGGTTTCTCTGCTTAAGAACCACAATAAATTCCACAAAATCTATTCATGGAACTGTTGATTTATGTACTACATGATGTGAAATTATGAAAATCGTCTGGAATACCCCTTTAAACAGTGCAAAAATACGTTTCATGAAAAAAAAAGTCCTTTGTATAGAAATAAATACATGTACTTCGGTGTGTGAGAAACGCATGTACGACTTTACGTATTACAGACCATAGAACAGGAAATTAAAATACAGACACACATTAATACGTTTTGTAATGTTCGCGTGTCTTTTGTATCGAAACTTAGATACATAGGCTAATAATACAGTCGTGATCACTACTTTTTAGTCTTAAGTGCTGTTTTCACAAGTATGGCAGGTCTTGATCCTTTTTTTTTTTCATCCTTCTTTTTTTCCATCAGATTGATATTCAACTGATGTGGAGTTGGTTTCTCCAGGCAGGTGGAAGAGAGACTTCCACCTCCCTGGTTTCTTTATCATATCACGAGTGTCGCTCACGATACTGTTTTAGTTTGTATTTAATATCAATCGGATTCTTATGTTATGTTTGACCTGCATTCCCTTATAGCTTTATTACCCGATATGACTCAAAGCTTAGTATCACATTACAGTACGGAAAATTACATAAATGAATGCTCATTAGCAAGGAAGGAGGAAAAAAAAATACCGATTTAAATGAAAAAAAGAAAGAAAAGTAAATGAAAACATATTGAAAAGAGATACCGCTCTCTCAGATTTACTTTATAAATTGAACTGTATATGAGCTGTATATAGTTGTCTGGTGTATGTACCATGGGGTATCTTTGGTATTCAAACGAACCGTATTCATATACTATGGGTAAAATAAAATCAAGAAGTTTCCATCTCTTTGAACGATAATCAGATTTCCGCTCAGATTGTAAACATAACGCGCGTCGGTGCATGAGATAAAAGTATCTCGGGTCTGCATAATAATAGCAAGGAACTCTTTGCAACTGATTGGCAAATTGCCCTGCATTGACGTAAATAAGCACTGAATTGATCAGTGTTTTAGTAGTAGCCATGATAAATAGGCACTGAATTGGTCAGTGTTTTGGTAGTAGCCATGATATATATATATTTTTTATCATGGCTACTACTGAAACACTGATCAATTCAGTGCTTATTTACGTCGATGCAGGGAAATTTGTCAATCAGTTGCAATGAAAGCATCTCGACGGAAGAATTTCATGAATTTGAGCAAGGAGCTCCTTGGTATTGTCGTGACCAATCCACAAAGCTATAAGACCTACTATTATAATGTTCACATGATAATATTTCTCTGTTGTGTGCTGGTGTTTGTACTGTCGAGTTCATTTAGCTTTCATTGACTGTTATTTACGAATCATTTATATTACAGTGTATAGGTCTATCGAATTAGCGGTTGGCGAAATGAAACAAGTAAATACATTGTGTTTTGAATAGTACAATGTGCTACCTATAGAGACCCGCTCTAAAACATTTGCATACACCTTGGTGTGTGGAATTTGAAAAAAAAAATCGTGGTGATTTTGTTACAAATACTGTCGAACGTAAACATCCCTCCTCAAGCTACCATTTATGGTCATACCATGGTATTTGCTGCTTTTACCGTGAGTCATAATATTGGTACCAAGTAACATACGTTTATTCTTATAATAGTCAGTCTTTAGCACCCATGTTCCAAAGGTCCAAATTATCTATTCGCAACTTCTTGTATTATAAGATTTCTGTTATCAGTAAAAAGAGTTTAAAATTGGTTTAAAAGAACATGGAGTAATATCATTGACGATGATGAACAACATGGTTCTACACAAGACATTTTGTTGTACTTCCTAAGTGAAATTGCCATTCCTTGTGATATAATGTCATAGATTGATGTTCTTGTTTTTTCTGTTCAAAGGGTTTCTTTTGAACCACTGCAGGTCTATCCCGTTCAAAGAGTAACGTAACCTTAACTACAAACCTATGAGTGGGACGAAGAAATATCTGTAACTCGTCCCTCAAAAATACGAACACTCTGACATCTGAAGCCCTTACCGACAGTTTTAAATTATTGCATTACTTTAAATTTGTGAGGACAGTTCATTTTGCACTAGGTGTGATAATGAACATGTTGCTTTTGAACATACGACTATGGCAGACGGTGAGGATAAATCATTTTTTAGTGAGTGTTCGTCACTGTTGACCGCTTTTACCTGTTTTGGCCAATGCGATACTGTTTTCCATCCAACAAAAGGTAATACATATTACAATGATTGAAATTATCAAATTGAATTGATGTAGCAATTTTTTGAGCTACAAACAATAAAACATCATACAAAATATATGTTCGAATGAATATATAATGACAAACAAAGCATACTTTGCAAATGTGACAGAAGTGAATATAACGTGAAGACGTGAATCACTTATACGTTTATCCACTATCTTTGTGCACCTAGAGCATTTTATTGACAGATAAGATGATAACTGCGTGTTATAAAAAGTAATTGTTAAAGTATGCATGTAAATATATATTATACTTGTTACACTATGTATAAAAGAAAATATATTGCCATTTAACCTGGACTGTCGAGAAAGATATCAATGCTGATGTTGAAATTTTCGATGAAACGTTTATGTGTTCCTTGCTGCTAGAAAAATTTAGAAACAAATCGATATATATGTACATATGTATATATATATATATATATATGTATGAATATACAAACACACATACACACACACACATACATATATATATATATATATGTGTGTGTGTATGTGTGTTTGTATATTCATATATATATAACAAACACACATACACACACACTTATATATATATATATATATATATATATATATATGCATGTGATACAAACACACATAATTGAGTTGATTATACGCATATATTACATTCCATACGTGTATGTGTATGTATATCTACGTATCGTTATGTGCATGTACTAGGTGTTATTATATGAATTATATAGATGCGATTTGTGCGTCGGTTTACACTACAGTGTTTCTTTTTTTTTTTGTTGGCCTATTTCAATCATATCGCAATTCCCAATTACGATCACATATACACATGCACACATAACATTTTTCAACGAAAGTTAACATTTTTTATCCTCCTGGGCCCTGTTGCATAAAACCCTTACCGCTGGACTTACCGCTCCTTTCTAGCGGTAAGTCTTCAAATTAGCGGTAAATTTTATAATCCTTGATGCTGATTGGCTGTGATGCCTAATTTTGACGGTAGTTACCACTGAAATTCAACGGTAAGTTTTATGCAACGGGTACCTGGTCTATCAAGGAGACATAAAAACAAACAAGCAAGGTTGCATTAACGTTGCAAGTCTTGTAATATAGCACAGTTTAAATTAAATTATGCATTTTATCTTTTACATGCACATTATTACTCACATACTCCGGGTCCCACCTATCACTTGGCCAAAGTGGTAGCAAATAAGACTAACCATATTCAATTCAGATTGTATTGCAAGAAATATTTCTGACTCATTGTATTATCAAAACCAAATCATATCAAATCAAATGTGTGTTTCTATCAATTTCTTGACTATTGGGTAAACGCTAGACAGGAGATGATTAAAAGTTTTGAGTACAATCGAAAAATATGGGAACTTGGATTGCAGAATTATCGTGACAAGTTGTATGGGGATAGAAGGTAATTGCTACATGAGGTATGTTATGACATGCAACTTGGAGCTATCGAATTAGAGTCATTCTCGATAAAAACACAAAATTCTAATATTCAGCAAGTCCTAGGGGCATGAAATATCAAAGAAAGCCTGAAACCCCCCCCCCCTCAACTTTCAAAAAAAAAAAAGCAACAACAACAACCCGTTACTGATTTCGGGCAGTTTCGGAAATTACTGCTTTAATTTCAACTTCTTCAGTCTGAGTTTGGACAGTGGTCGACATGTCCTCTTCGCCTACGGGTTTTCTGTCCCCTCGACCACATGTACCGTTTACAAACAGTTGATGCAGGTCTTTGACAATTGCAAGGGTATTAAAGTCAATGTCATTTCAAACATTTGATTACAATTCACGATTTTCTTGTTAATGAAAATGTGGAATAGGGCATATGGTTCGCGGCTCCAACACGCTCCCTGCCCCGCCACAAAAGTGAACAATGCATAGTTGTTGAAAGCCTAGAAATTAACCCTTCCAACTTTTCTGGACTGGACAGCACAGAATGTACAAGTATATGCCGGAGGAAATTCACATCAGAACTTCCTTGTTCAAAGCGCTTGCAAAACATCCAAAATTTTATTTGAATAAAGGTCATGTCGATTAGACAGAGAGGATTCGCTTGCTCCCTCACCTTTCAAAAATATCATTTATTTATTGCTATCAAGCAATGCACGTTATCACAGGATCGGGAACAGCTGTAATGACTTGGTGTTTACATTATAACAACACAGCCCCTTGTGGAAAGAATTTATGATATTGGTTTACCTCGAATGTTATCTTAACAGTTCATTTTCTTTTGCTCTCTTCGCGATAGTAGGAGGCTGGCCTTATATTCCTCAGACTTGCCTCGATTTAGGTTGTGTGTTTTTTTTTTTTTGTTTTTTTTTTTTGTCACATAAGTATTTAATGTGCGTCTGGCGCGCGGATACTTGATGGAATCTGTTAACATTGTGCCCGATGAAAAATTGGCTGTTCTGTGATAATCATTTTTCATTTTCGAGTGGAGTACCGATACCCGCATTCACTTCCTGGCGGTTATCGTCCTGTATCCGCCATTCCAGCTCAGCTCAGGCACGTAAGTTACCTGTGTACATATGAATTCAGAAAAACCATTGTATATTGTATTGAGACAGAATACCTTCACAGGTGCAATGGTCCTAAGGGCGTCGATCCGTTTTTACGAAAAGGGAGTAGGGCAAACTTAGTTTTGTTGTAAGATCTGTGCGGGGAAACGGAGTGATCGAGCCAAGGTGTGGGGTGGGGGGGGGGGGGAGGGAGATGACTTCATGTGAAATGTTTGGATTTTTCCTTTGGATGTAGTACCTTTTGAAACCGAAATTTCACATACCACAGGAGGACTCATTTTATTGCAATAAGATATTTCGTAGATTAATTTTTTTTTTCTAGCCATGGGGATGGTGGGAATGGAATACAAGGTCGGAGTTGGACCCATCGGAAGACCAGCACGGCCATGAAGGCCGAGCTGAGCAGGGCAATCCATCCGTTTTCCTTCAGTTATATATCCCAGTTGTATTATATCATTGTTATTTTTGTGATTTTGTACGGTGAATTAATAAACAAACAAGCAAATGAACATTTTTTTCACGATTTCTTTGCTGCTTCTTCTTTGTATTAATTTGATTGTGCCTGTATGTGTGTTATTTTGATTTCTGTGACTTCTCCGTTGACGTGTGCCTGGAATACTCTACTATTCATTATCAGTGAAGAGTTTGTTTGCAAAAATCGATAAGTCCATATTTGTCAAATGGATATATTTGCGATTAAAGGTCAAGAAAAATAAAGAGAATAATAAGAAATTTTTTGTTTCTTTTGACCATAACTTCAAAAATGTACCTTTATATGTAGTGACCAATATATCATTTAAAAGGTATTATTTTGTACTTTATGACAGAGACCGTATTTCAAAATCTGCAAAAATGGACTTATCGGTTTTTGCGAACAAACTCTTGTCCTGTTTCCTTTTCTTCATCTACTTACTGAACCTTCGAAAGGAAAAGGGAAAGGTGAAGCCGCATGTGAATGTGCTGTAATTTCTCAACCATGTAATAAAATTCTTTACATGGATTTCATTCAGGAATTTCCTCATAAGGCTGATAAAATCAAGATGGTCGCTGAGTTAATACGACCAACTATACTAAAACATGTTTGGAAATAGGAACCTACCTTTGTGACCTTGTAAACTAAAATCTGAAATTAAAAGAATAGATATGAATCCAGCGTTCGAACCTTAATGGCACTACCCTCCTGCCTTTTTATATGATATGCACGTATAGAATAGCACAGCACAGGTAAAACACTGTATGTAGCTGTCAATACACAGACAGTACAGTCATGACCGAGCATGATGTTGAGCCATGAATTTCATGTCATATAATTTACATTTAACAAAGTAAATTTGTTTTCAGATTAGTTGTCACACACGTATTAGCTGTGAAGCCATACAAAGCATAGTCCATACCTACGAAGCGCTTGTGCTTGGGGACAATTTATGGCTCAAACTCGATCAATGTATCAAACTCAACACCCTATATCCATAACGCACAGAAACTAAAAGTAAAGGCAGTACATTGGACTACACAAAAGTCACTTCTTTCTCCAGTTTCGCCGCCGTTTCTTATTTGCTCTTGCCCACTCTTTTTCAACCCTGGTCCTTGTCTTGTGATGTTTTGTTGCGTAACTAAATTTTCTTTCATTTTCCTCCATTGTTTCATCAAAATGTGATGAGTTTTTCCAAGATATTTGTCAGATTTGCGTGGTCACTTTTACAGAAGGTCAAAAGCCAAAAGCCAACTTGTATTGTTCACAGATATTGGGTCAGTAGACAATGGTAAAGGGGTCAAGCTAGTCTGGCTTCCAGACCCTCTGCTCGTACTATTTTGCTATACAGGATATTAACGCCCTCAACGTCGAAAACTGGAATAGGTTTAGGTTGTTGTTGTTGTTGCTGCTGTTGCTTGAATTCATTTGGCGTTTATCATTCCTCTAGGAATATTTACGCCAAATCTATATTCATAAAATTACTAAAATTTTCAAATTTTACCCTATATTTCTTCCATTCTATTCAAGATACTTCAAAAACAATGTATCATCAATCAAATAATTTCCCTCACTGACTTGGATTCGACATATCCAATCGACGATCGTATTTTCTGGCCAGCCCGGCTCGGTACATTGAGCAGACTTCTCAGCAGGAGGGGCCGTGATTGATTGTCCACCTGCCTAGGCCACTCCAATACACGACAGGGGCTCGATCGATGCTCGTGATTTATCTGCAGTATTTAGCGCGAAGTTTATCACAAATTTACATGATATTAGAAAACAGAACAACGCTAAGATATAAAGAAACTCCTGGGCTGTGTGCAATGTGCAGAATAATTAAATCAAAACATATACTTATCTAATGAAAGTATGTGTTAGAGTGAATCTTCTTGTCCAAGCACGCATATACTTTGAGTTAGTAGCTCCTATAACAACAAAATATGACGCATACCTCTTTCTATTACATGTATATACTTTGGACATTCACATAAAAAGTGGATGACTGTTTCAAAACTTTGTGGGCAATTCGGACACATTCCATTTTTATGCATATTCAATCTAAACAAATCATAATTAAAGAGATAGTTCCCATTCTCAATTTATGCATAATAGACTGTTCCTTCCAGTTGCTTAGCGAAATTGAAAAGTTTTCTTAACCGGTTTTTTTTTTTTTTGTATCAACTTTAGTGGAGATTCTGCTTCTTCCCATCATTTTTCTTGTTAGTATAAGTGTAAAGAGGTCCTAGAGATGAGTACAGTATTACCAAAATGCGAATTTTGATGAAAAATTGATGTAGTACCTTTTGCAACTGAGATCTTCATATGAGCTCTTTTTTCGTGTGTGGGTCATCATTGTGAACTTAAGTGAATAGACGTTGACAGGGGGTGTGGGATATACATTAGCCATACATCAAAATATGGTGATAACAATAACATAGCGTAAATTTCGACTATTTTGATATCGCTTGATTGATTTTATTTCATGCATAGATGTAACACTAAGTCAGTTGAACGAAATGATTAATTACAGCCTTATCTAAATCTAACAGTTGAAACAGATGAATGATTAATTCAAATATCCAACATTATTCCATGATGGTGCAAAGTGAAAACAAGCAAGTTTTATTTCATCCATTCATGCCAACATAGAATCTCATGTAGCTGCAGTTCAAAAGACAAATTAAAGGGGTATTCCAGACGATTTTCATAATTTCACATCATGTAGTATATAAAAAGCAGCTCCATGTGTAGAGTTGTGAAATTTATTGTGGTCCTTGAGCAGAGAAACCAATAACCTGGAAATCTTAAACAAATTACACTGAACAGTGTTGATGACATAGGATCCTCACATATTTCTGAATTGTAGCCGTGTTATTCCGTTACAATACGGCTTGCTTAACAAGTTCACCAGTGTAGAATCTATGCATGCCTTCTTCTTTTGTTCCGGATCCTTCAACCACAACTCATGCACTCTTATGGCGAGGCTGCCATGTCATCATCCTTGTTCATTGCAATTTGTTATGAATTTTGAAAACGTTATCATTCCTCATCTCAGTCGCTAAAAATTCTGAAACTCTGTACTCAGTACAACTTATTTATAGTAAACTGTTGTTAAATAATGTAAAAGACTGAAAATCTCCCGGAAGTCCCCTTTAAGCAACTCTAAATATATAACAAAAAATACAGGAGACTTATCATCATAAGCAAACGCTTGACAAGTATAATGGTCTCATAAATGATTGTCTAAACAATGCAACATATGGGGATATAGTCAAGTCACAGCTCACTATAGGTGGAGATTTGACCTTTTGACCCATCCGATCAAAATAAAATGCAGCAGTTAAGCAGGACTAATTTCACAAAGCTCCTTGTTAAGGATATACGTAGACCCTCAAACATCCCACAGAGACATCCATGTGATCTAGACGCAGTCGACGAATTTCATCAACCTCTTCTTCATTGTTCTGCTATCCTCTGGCACGGGTACGGCATGGGGTCCGGACGCCCCAAGAGCGAGAAGTCAGTCCATTCCGCCTTTGGTGAATTGAGGTTATGAGAGGTAAATGCAGTAGCGAGGAAGGCTCGGTTTTTGAGTGCGGCTGGGCAGAATGGCTTGTCCTACCAAGTTGTTCAAGTATTGTCCAAACGATGCTATGGCAGATCCTTGATACGGTGTTATGGCTTGAGAGGATTGCTCAAGTCAGCCGGTGTTTGGCTGAAAGGGTGTGCACCCGACAGGAGAATGACGCCAAGGATATTGACCGAATCAGACCCATTTCGTAGGTTTTGCTAGAAAGAAAAACTAAGGGGTTCCCTGGAGCACGTCTTTTCAGCTTGTCAAAGGTTATCGTAGACCCATACATGGCGGCTTAACAAGGAAGTGAATGGGGATGGAGGGATTGAAAGGGCAGCAGAGGGCAGAGGGAGGTGAGAAAGAAAAAATTGGCCACCGAGGTGAGGGGAATCCATTTAAAAAAAAAAAGGGGGGGGGGGGCGAGACTCAGTTCTCTTGGAGAGCTGTTATTTTAGAATAAGAAAGTTGGAATTTACAGGTTATCTGCACCATTATCAAAGAATAGGGTCATCCACCTCCATGTATCATGTATCGGTCCCAATCATAAACCGCACAGGTTTGCACACATAGAATTACGAATATCTTGTTTTCGCCAATAGCTTAGAAACCTCAAACTCTCCTCAAATATTATGCTTTTCTTGTTCCTTACTTATACAATCAACCGGAATTTAGTTTCTCTTAAGGAATCTTTCATTTAATCATTTTTCACAATTAGGTTTTGCAGGTTCACAGGATGACTGACGAGGTAGAGCCCGGTCGAGATGTATGGGAGGGTACAGCGTCAATTTTAGTTCAAAGTGCGAACCTTCTGAAACGGCTGGTAAGTTTTTCACCAGTGCGATAGTTTCTGATTTTACTATCAGGTGTCGTGTTTCGAGTACATTCCAAGCCTTTACTTTTCAATGATGTTTCAATGATAATTATCTAGCCATCCCCCTCTTGTCACCCCTGTCTTTGTTTTTGTTGTTTTTTTTAGGTGATCCGAGTATCCTCTCGGATCACCTTCTGTATCTGTACTGATTCTTTATTCTTCTTTCTTTATTTCTTTATTTCTCCGCAAAAGTTGTGCAAGAGTTAGCTCAGAAAGTGCATTGCCTATCAATGTCAAACTTATACCATATATGTATCATGTCGCAAAGACGACAGCGCAAGTAAAATCATAGTGATCAGTCGACCGTGACGTCACTATGACGTCATTACATGAAAACACATTTTCATGCATATCTCAAAAATGGAATGGAATTTTTCAATGTAAATTACGTCACATATATTTCAAGTCAAGCGGGTTCTACTCATATTCTTAAAAATTCATATTTATCTTAAAACGCGCGCGTACGCGCGCGTTGAAATATTTGTACGCTCAAATCGAGCTCAAAATTTTTTTGCACACGTTTCAGATCATTTGGAGCATTTTTTGAAAAATTGAAAAAATTGGACGGACGCGTACGCGCGCGCACATATACGCACGCACAGCTCATATACAATAGAAATTTCCCGTTTTTTCACTTTGATCGGATGTCTGAAATGTCAAGGAATATTTCTACCAAGTTTCAAGTCAATCCGACTCAATATGACGTCATACGGGCCCGTCAAAGTTGAAATTTCGCGCGCGCGTCAATGGCGATATACAGCGCAACAATGCCAAAAAACCACCAATTTTAAATCCAATTTTACTCGTCAGGATGGACGGTGACCCCCCATTTTCTTGACATATTTTTAAGCTGATGAGTTGTACATATCATTTCATGGGTTGGCGATACTGAAAAAATGATTAAAAGATATCAAATTTCTTAATAAAGTAAAAAAAGTAAATTTTCAAAATGACGTCATCAAATTTCAAGTTCACTCGAGCGTATCTCACTTATCCTTTGCCAATTTTCACCCAGTTTTCAGTATGTTGTAGCTTATTAAATGTACTTTCATAAATGTAATTACACAATTTTGATTAGATGACGACATCACCTCGAAAAAATGGATTGAATGTAACCTTGTCAAATTTGACCAGTTTACGTGTAATCTCTATGGGAGTGCAATTTTTATGGAAATGAAAATTGACATGACTACCTTTATCGAGCACTAGCTCACTTATGCTTCGGTGAATTTCTCTAAGTTTTTAATATGTTGTAGCTGAGACGCAGGGCTATCGTAAATGTGCCCTTCGTTTTTTCAAACGTTGTCGGAATCACGTGAAAAAACTTGGTTGAAATTAAAGCGTATCTTCGATGTATTGGAAAATTTCTTTCTTTCTGCAACTTTCTGTGCAATAACTAAAGAAAAACATACCCTATCACCACCATATTTTCCATATGTTTAGTTCATATCACGAACATTATTTCACAAAATAACAACTACTTGATCAGACGCCATCTTGGGTATGTAAATTAGGGTCAAAGGTCATAAATGTTTCATCCTGTATCTTGGTAAATATATGTCCTATCTTTCTCATATTTTGCACACGTAAAGACCATGTTACAAGGACTTTTTCACAAAATAACCACTAATTGCTCAGATGCCATCTTGGGTGTGCAAAGTGGGGTCAAAGGTCGTATGTACTTCTTTCTCAATCTTCGCTATTACGTGTTATCTATATGGGAGGGAGTTTTTCTAGATGTGAAAATTGACATGACTATCTTTATCAAGCACTATCTCACTTATGCTTCAGTGAATTTCTCCTAGATATTAATATGTTGTAGCTGAAACTTTGCGGTATCATATAAGTGCCCTTTGTTTTTTCACACGATGTCGGTATCACGTCAAAATACTTGGTTAAAATTAAAGCTCATCAACGATGTATTGAAATATTTCTTTCTTTCGGCAATTTTCTTTGCAAAAACTCAAGAAAAACATGCTCTATCACTACCATATTTTGCACATGTTTAGTTCATGTCACCTACATTATTTCATAAAATAACGACTTCTTGATCAGAAGCCATCTTGGGTATGTAAATAAGGGTCAAAGGTCATAACTGTTTCATCTTGTATCTTGGTAAATACCTGTCCTATCTTTCCCATATTTTGGACATTTATAGACGATGTCACAAGAATCATTTCACAAATTAACCACTTTTTCCTCAGGTGCCATCTTGGGAGTGTAAAGGTGGGTCAAAGGTCATATGTATTTGTTGCTGTATCTTCGTTATCTAGTGTATACAGAATTTAGTACCAAGGATGGCAGATATGACTCCCTTTTCTAAATGAGAATCCAAACATCACACGGCCAATGTCTCTAAACACAAATGAAACCTGTATGGTCATGCGTATTGCGATCAGGACTCAAATCATTGATAAAAAAAAAAATCGGATCACCTTAATTTGTCAGTAATGACAAATTACAATCTCTAGTTTGTTTGTTTGTTTGTTTGTTTTTGTCAAACTTCTTCTACTCTTTCTCATCCAGTTCAGGAGAAGATCACGCTGGCACCTGCAGATAGTCAACCTCAAAGTAAGGTATGATAAGTGCCTCTGTCTCCAGTTACACAAACGCAACGAGGCTGGAAGCAAGGCAGCAAAAACGTACACGATACGCAATTACACGACCATGTTTGGCCTGCCACAACACGCTCGACACCTTCTTAAGGATAATCGCAAAATCATTACCGTCCAGACCACAGATCCGTTGTTTGAAGTCATATACATCGTTTTCGACAGGTGAGTGACACGCAGAAGTCATCCTTTATCCATGTTATTCACTAATTTTATGCAGTACACACTGCAAAAAGTCCGGTGTTAAATAGTGAACACCGAGCTGGTGTTAAATTTTCGGTGCTCATTTATGGTGTTAAATTAACACCCCCGGGTGTCATTTCCAAATTTTAAACTGTTTTTTGAAGAGTTTCTTAGTAACTGCACTTCTTGTTGATTTTTAATTTAAACAAGACGATCAAGAATTTTACATTAAAATACTAGATTTTTGAAAAAATGTGAAAATAAATTTACACAAAAGTAACACCAGCTGGTGTGGTCCCTTATTGAAGCTGGACGGGTGTTAAACCATTGATATTAACACCAACAAATATCAAATCAACACCATGTGGTGTCATTGTTGAATTAACACCAGTACAGTGTCGAAATAACACCAGGTAAAGTGTCAAATTAACACCACGAAGTGTCAGGTGAATACTTTTCAACACCATCACAGTGCATTTTTAACACATGTGGGTGTGGTCCTTTATTGAAGTTTGATCGGTGTTAGATTTAACACCCGTGGTGTTAAATCTAACACCCATGTTTTTACAGTGCACCAATCTTTAAGGCTTCTGCATTGTCTCAAAATTAGGGACAGAATCGTTTGACGTGTTTTCTCCCATGACTTGATTTTCTTTCAAAACTGTAAGAAGAGAAAAAAAAAACATTAATTTCATTGTCTTGCATAATGCCTTTCTCGTAACTACCTGGGTCAAAATGGACCAAGAAATCAAATACTCTGTTTCCATATGGCCGTGTCTTAATTAGGTGTGGGATTAACACGATCCATTGAAGAAAACGGTTTTATTATTGTACAGAACACATTTTGCAAACGTTTCCTATAAGGAACACACACGTGGATTTCCACAATGCAATCCTTACTGATAAGGTTTAGTTGGATACTATGATTTTGTTTCAGTTTAACATCGGGTCAAGGTACAATGTGCAATGATGAACATATCTTTCACTATTGTTTACACACTATCATTTGCAGGGAAGAGGCGAAAGGATTTACACAAAGTATCGATCCTTACGTAAAGAATCTTCACCAGTCATTTATGCCGGTGAGATCATAACTTTATTTCTTTGCGTCCTTGGTGTTTAGATACTAACACATAATTCATATGAAATCATTCTTTTTTAAGCAGAGTCTCTGGGCAACTCTTTCTGAAATGATTTTTTTTTTTTCCCGAGCGTACAAAGATAATTCAGCGAAAAAAAAAATGCAACTGTAAGCAAGCCTATAGATTTGACGTTTGTCGAAAATTCAATTAACCTTTTATCTGATATCTAATTCAATTCAATTCAATTCAAAGTTTATTTCATTTTCCGACAAAACATAAGTTACACTTCTTTTGACAACAGAGAATAAGGTAAAAAGAACATTATGTATTGAAAAGAATGTACAACATTGAGGACCTTATAGTAATTATACATTGTACATTATACAAGAAGACGCACGCACGCTATGGAGAAGGCAAGGCGGTTTGATGTGAGGGCCGATTAATTTCACATTTTTTCCGGATCTTACTATTTTGATATTGCTCCATTACCAGTATTATTATGAGCAAAGTGAGTAAATCTACAGGAACTGAAAGGGAGCCGTATTTGTTGAGAAACAGGAAAACTAAACACCCAACTACTTTTGATACCTCACAAGTGGACGCTACACTACCTACTCTACAGGCCTCTGCTGGTGCCACGTCGGGCAATCAAACGGGAGGGACGTCTTCTACAATAGGCCCACTTCACATCACGCCCGGGTGCACAACACATCCCACGCATTGCTCATTAACTTCAGTGAAGGACAAGATGGCGCCCCCGACTACGGATACTGATCCGGTAAGCCATTCTGACTTTGTTAAAACAATCGAAAAAATTCTGGAAAAATTAGATGCGCTGAATGCTAATGTGACAGCGATTCGCACTGAAGTCTCTGAAATGCGGGCAGAAATGTCGGATTTACAAGCCGCAGTTGCAGATTCTAGTGCAAGACTCACTGCGATTGAAGACGATGTTTTGCCTAAGATGCAAAAAAAGAACGAAAATCTCGAAAATGAATTGAAGCAAATGATAATGGCTATGGAAATACATGACCGAAAAATGAATCTGTTGATATATGGAGTGGAGAAAAAGAAAGATGAAAGAGTTGTAGAAGTTGTGAGAAACATAATTCAGAAGTTGGGTTTCTCGAAGGAGGAGGCGCAGAGTATGTTCATTGCTAACGCACACCGGCTTCCACGACGTGTTATACCCGGAAATGAGCAGAGTAGGCGTGGACACGATCCAATCATTGTACGGTTTGGCGCCATGTTGGATAGAGATGCCGTCTTAAATACATACCTACGAGCGCAAGTACGTCCGATGACCTCTGAAGGTCAAACTGGTGTCCGTCACGCTTTCCGCATTGTGACCGACTTACCTGCACCACTGAAGAGGAAGCGTTTCTTACTCGAGCAAAAAGCGTATCAGATGAGAAAAAATGAGAACAAATCCACAAGAATCAAGTTGAATGGTGTAAATTTGCATATAGAGTGTAGGGAGAAGGGATCTTCGTCAGCATGGCGTATTGTCACTGATTGAGTAATCTAAAGCTTCTACAGTTGGTTGAATCAGAAATGTAAAGCTTTGAATCTACACGTCACCAGTCTCGAAGTTGATTATTATAAAACGCCTTTTTTTCTTTTTTTTTTGTGATTCCGGTGGTCGAATCTACAGTATGTTATCTTATCACAGTTGATGTGTTAAAACCCTTACGCGATCATCGCTTTTTGCCCGTGATCGAGAAAGATGCAAATGTGCATATTGATCAAGCGAATGTATGAATCGTGTCTCTTTATGATCTGTTGTTGATACATACATACACCATAAGATTCTCTCCAGTGAATTTTTTAATGAAAAAAAAATATAATTGAGTGTTCATATTTGTTAACCATTATATTGTTAGAAAATCATAGAGGTAAAAAAGAAGAAGACATAATTGAAATGTGATGAAAAGAAATTGATACTGAGATCTCTCAGAAACTGTTTAAACTTTCATTTACGGATTTGAAAAAAAAAGAGACTGTTCAGCAGAGATAATAGATATTTGATTATTATACATCCAATAGAAGAGAGAGAAAAAAAAAGGAAAGAAAAATACTTTCGACAAAGAAAAATGTTTTGGGTTTTGTTAAACGAGTTCGTTGGATTGGACAAAAGTTTATTGTTTTTAATGATACAAATCAGTTCCTATGATACTACCTGTATAAGGACATAATTATATGGCGTTTTGTGTAGTTGAGTTTTTCAAATGTAGTAACTCAAGACGGAGTAATTTTGTGTGTGTGTGTGTGTGTGTGTGTGTGTGTGTGTGTGGTTTGTAACAAGAAACAGCCAAAAGTGGGAAAACATCACCAAACCATTTTATCGTAAAACTTATAGCTAGTTTGTAATCACAAAATTGAAACTAAAGAATATTTTTCAGATTGGTTCAATGTGTGAAATAACTATGTCATGACCACAGAAATGTGCGACTTAAATTGGTTTAGTAAAGTCAGGGTTATCACTATATGCAGTGAAAAGAGTATCTATCTTAAGCGAGGTCATAACCTACGCGACATGTTGGTTGTTGTTTTTTTTTTTCACAATGCTTATCATTAATGCCTGAGCACTTGTTCTGAATTTTCAAAAGTGCATATAACGAATTCTATACATGTATATGGATAATTCTAATGTACACTTCTTGGAAGTGCTTCTACTGGGTCCAAGATTAGAAATATGGTGAGAAAAAAAATAGCAAATTTACAAAATCAAGTTAATGTTCTGCTTCACAGAACATTAACAGCAGTTATAATATCAATATTGATGGATTATCTTTAACTGAAGTAAGATCTACTAAATTTTTAGGAATCACAATTGACTCGAGTTTAACTTGGAACGATCACATTCATAATATCCACACGTCTGTCTCAAGAACTGTAGGAATTTTATATCGACTGAAAAACTTCATTTCTCAAAATTCCCTGACTATTCGATACAATGCATTGATCTTACCACATATCACATACTGCAATATCGTTTGGGGAAACTGTGGCTCAACTAAAATTAATCCAATTCTTACTCTCCAAAAACGTGCTGTACGTTTGATTACCAATTCCCGTTACTTATCCCCATCCAATCCCCTATTTCGTCAACTAAAAACATTGAAAATTGAGGATCTTCACACCTTTCAAACTGCTGTTTTTATGTATAAATATACATTTAATTGTCTTCCAAAAATTTTTGATGGCTTCTTCACTCCAAATTTCACCGTTCATTCATATCCAACACGTCAGTCGTCCGATTACCATCTCGAAAACCCCAGAATCATTTTAGCTCAAAAATCTTTAAAGCACAATGGACCAGATATTTGGAATTCTTTACCCCCTAATTTAAAACAACGTACGTCGTTGAACATTTTCAAACGAGAACTAAAAAACACCCTCATAATCCAGTATACTTCTGGCACATAAATATTCATACCACCTGGTCAACAAACACCCTAAACAATGAGTTCACGGCCATAACTGAAGTAACATTCACCTCATCACACTGATACACAAAATAACACTCAACGTACAAACCAAGATTCATCCCAACACAATGCACACCGCACTGCACCGCACGCCCTTCGCACAATTACTTCCCACTCAGTGAGTGGCAAGATTTTCTTTATGTATCTCTTCGTTGTGCCCTTTGCACAATTACCCCCCACTCAGTGAGTGGCAAGATTTTCTTTATGTATCTCTTTACCTGGGGCCATCTTCCTCGTCAAGCTTAGCTTATGATGATGGTCCCCTGCATTTCATTTTTATCATTTCCTATTGCTTCCTTTCATATATGATATTCGTTCTTGAAAAAAAAAATGTATGTAAGATCCAAACGTTACGAATATTAGCTGTGTAAATGACTATGTAAGTATTTTGTTGATTTGTGGATTTGTATTGATTTTGAAATGCAGAAATAAAAACTGAACTGAACTGAACTGAAGTTAAATGGTGTAAATCTGCATTTAGAGTGCAGAGGGAGAAGGGATCTCCATCAGCATGGTGTATTGTTATTGACTGAATGAAGTAAATCTTCTTCTTTTGGATGAATCAAAATGGAAAGCTTTGAACCTTGATCTCACGTGAAGTGAATTATCATAAGACGCCTTATTTTGGACTTTTTTGAGTGGCGATTTTTACATCCGAGATATTTTATCACCGTTTGATGAGCTAAAATCCTTACACGATCTTTGTTTTTTATATATCTCGTTTGTAAAAAAAAGAAAAAAAAAGAAAAAAAAGAGAGAGAGAGAGAGAAAGAGCTTAAATCACGCGAAGTGAAATGTTTTAGTTAATTTTTGACATAATTATGGAGCTTGTCAATTCGCAAATGAAAATGAGAGAATTAGTATGATCCAGAGGAGAGACTGACTATAGATATTCATTTTGAACGAACATTTGGTGCGAAATGGTCATCGTGTTTAATACTCATAATTCTTGACTTTAAAAACATTTTGCTTGTTTGTTATAGACATTTTTTTTTTCACGGTTACATTCATGAATATTTACCTTTAGACAGTGATGGTCTGGGGCATAGATTTTTTTTCGGACTGATTTCCATACATTGATCCGGAAATTATGGGGGTTGATTTGCTATTCGCAGCTGTCGTCAGTCAGCTCTGATGCGTTGCGTTGCGTCCAAACGTTTGTGTGTTTTGTTTTGTGTTGCGTGTATTGTAATGTTTTCGTCACAGTACAGTCTTGTTTGTGTCGTTACTGTTTGTGTACATAAAATGAAAACTTCCACAGGTTGTTCCTCTTTTCTTTCCTTCATTCTTTTCGTACATGATGCAGGATAACGTTACGTTTATTTCAATGAATTGTCGCGGCCTAGGAGATAGTCGCAAAAGACAAGATGTTTTGTTGTATTTAAAAGCTAAACAATATGATGTTTGTTGTATTCAGGATACACACTTTACTCGGGAAATAGAGACCGATATACGTAGGGAATGGGAAGGTAAATGTTTTTTCTCTTTCAATACGTCCAACTCAAGAGGAGTATCAATTCTTTTTAAGAACGCTGTCCCAGTAAATATAAATAAATTTAAAGTAGATAATGCAGGGAACTTTGTGGTTTTAGATGTAACTCTGTACGAATATAATATTACTATCGCGTCGTTGTATGGTCCAAATACAGACAACCCAACATTTTTTGCAGATCTTCAACAAATTATACTAGATTTTGAGAATCCACACGCTATTGTTTGTGGACTGGAATTTAGTACAAGATTCAAACCTTGATACATATAACTACTTGCATGTTAATAACCCGCGAGCAAAACAACAAGTAAATAACATGAAAGATGAATTAGATTTATGTGATCCTTGGAGAATTAGATTTCCAGATAAAAAATATTATACATGGCGACAACCTACCCCTTTTAAACAGAGTAGATTAGATTTCTTTTTGATATCCTCAGAACTTCTTTCATTAGTGCATAAGGTTGATATTCTTCCAGGTTATCGAACAGATCATTCTTTAATTCTTTTAAGTCTCAGTTTGAATCAGTTACAACGAGGCCCTGGCTTTTGAAAATTTAATAATTTTTTTGCTAAAAACGAAGGTTTTGTTTCACACATTAAGAAAAAAATAAAAGATACTATTCTGTTTTATGCAAAAGACGGAGTACAGTTCGATCAAAATGATTGCATAGTGGGTGACTGTGAATTCATTGTAAATGATCAATTATTTTTTGAAACTTTAATGATGATAATACGGGGAGAAGCAATATCATATGCTTCTTTCGTTAAAAAACAAAGTGTGAATAGTGAAAAGGATTTAGAAAAGAAAATTGAAGAGTTAGAAAGAAAATTGACAATTTTAAATGATAAGAATTCCATATTAGAGGAAATTGATAAATTGAAATTAGAACTGGAAGCTTTCCGTTTAAAATCAAATGAAGGAAGTGCGATTAGATCTCGGATAAAGTGGATGGAGTTTGGAGAAAAACCTTCTAAATTCTTTTTAAATTTGGAAAAGCAAAATAATATCAATAAAGAAATACGTCAGTTATCGACTGAAAATGGTGATATTTTAGATAAACAAAATGATATACTTAAGGAAGTGTTTGATTTTTACTCTAATCTTTATGCAGAAAAAGAAACTGATGAAATTAATTTGGAAATGTTATTAAATCATCCTGACATTCATAAGTTGTCTTCACAATTGTCCTCTTTATTGGAAGGTCCACTTAGTGTTGATGAGGTCTATTCCAATTTAAAACTTATGAAAAATAATAAATCTCCCGGACAGGATGGTTTTACTGTAGAATTTTATCGTTACTTCTGGGAAGATATTAAATACTTTCTGGTAAGATCACTGAATTATGCGTATTTCTCAGGACAATTGTCAAACTCACAAAAAATGGGAATAATAACCTTGATTCCTAAAGGAAATAAACCTAGACATTTGTTAAAAAATTGGCGCCCGATCACTTTACTGAATGTAGTTTACAAATTGGCATCCGGTTGTATTGCAAATAGACTCAAGGGCGTTTTGTCTTTTTTAATACATGAAAATCAAACAGGATTTTTGAGTGGTCGCTTCATTGGCGAAAATATACGTCTATTATATGATACGCTACTTTATACTGAATTAAATGATATAGCAGGCATGCTTCTTGTTGTCGATTTCGAAAAAGCTTTCGATTCCGTATCGCATACTTTTCTATTCAAGGTCCTGGATTTTTTTCACTTCGGTCCATCTGTAAAGAAATGGATCAAGTTATTTTATGCAAATGCATCCTCTTGTGTATTAGTTAACGGATACTGTACAGATAGATTTGAAATAGGACGAGGGTGTCGCCAGGGAGATCCTTTGTCCCCCTACCTCTCTTTGTTAGTCAGTGAAATACTTGGTATCCTAATACGACACTCGGATTCTTTAGTTAGATTGCATATGAATGGGAAATCGCTTAAACTTTTGCAATATGCAGATGATACCCTTTTGACACTCAACGGTTCAACCCAGGATTTACAAAGTGCTCTTACAATACTTAATGAATTTGCAAATATGTCCAACCTCAAAATTAACGTAACTAAAACTCAAGTAATATGGATTGGGAAGAACAGAACTTTCAAAAAAGAGATTTTACACGAGTACAAATTAAACTGGATATCTGAAGGATATTTCAGGTACCTGGGCATTGATTTTTCAGTTAAATTATCTGAAATGGTTAATCACAATTATCAAGAAAAGGTTAAAGAGATAAAACGTCAGATAGCGATATGGCTGAAAAGAATATTGACTCCCTTTATAGGGAGAGTAACGATAGTAAAATCTTTATTGATACCCAAACTGAATTATTTGCTTTTATCTCTTCCAGAACCAAAATTAGAAATTATGAATGATGTTAACCGATCTTTTTATAAATTTATATGGCACGATAAACCTGATAAAATAAGTAGGAAACAAATGTGCCAATTATACAGTGATGGTGGGGTTAAAATGACAGATATTATTATACATTCTAAATCACTCAGAATATCATGGATAAGAAGATTCTTTTGTTATCCAAGTAACGAAAATTTCACTTTACATATGTTTCAATCATTCTTGCCTCCATCATACACATCTCTCCACTTTTTCATGGGGGCTGAACATTACAAAGAATTAGCCATTTCAATGCGCAACCCATTTTGGAAAGAGGTATTATTAGCCTTTTCAGATTTAACTCAGTCCATTGTAGATAATATCGCATGTCAACCCCTTTGGAACAATCCTAGAATAAAAGTTAATAATAATATAATTTATTATAAGTCATGGTGTGCTAAGGGGGTACGTTTTGTTAACGATGTTCTAGGAACAGATGGAAAATTTCTTTCATATTTTGATTCTCAACGTAAATACAATGCACAAGTAAACTTTCTTCAATATTATGGTTTGTGTAATGCTATTCGATTTGGTTATAATAAAAATGTCATACCTAAGATTATGGAACCTACATGTATTATCCCTGAAACATTGTTTTTAATACTGAAAGTGAAAAAAGGTTGTGCACATATCTATCAGGCTTTCTTGAAACATAAGACAAAGGAATGTAAAAGTCTTATAAAATGGAAACAGGAGTTTGATTTTGACAATATCATTTGGAGTTTTTATTACCAAATTCCCTTTTATTCAACTGTCGATGTAAACATGAGATGGTTTCAGTTCAAGATGCTAAATAGAATTCTTTATATGAAAGACGCTTTATTGAGATTTAAATTAGTAACAGATAACTTATGTACTTTTTGTAATGATAGCGAAGAAACAATTATGCATATATTTTGTTCTTGTATATATTCAAACGAGATATGGTCAAAACTTGAGCTTTGGCTGTCCCGTAATGCTATTCATATTAAGCTTACAAATCAAAATAAATTATTTGGTTTTTATAGACGTAATAACAGTGCCCTCAATTGCATTATGATTCAAAAGGAAAGAAATTTTTACAGCCAAATGCAAAAATTGTTTGCCAGTTTTTGAACAAATCATGTCAGCGATAAAAAGTTATTATGATATGGAAAAGTATATATGTAAAACAAATCTGAAAGAAAAGAAATTTATGAAAAAGTGGTTAAATTTCACTAAATGTCTCTGATTGTGTTTTCTTATGAAATGATTTGTCAGGTAATTTTCTGACACTTTGAAAAAAAAATTGCAATTTATAACTGATTTTTGTAACTGTTTGCTGTTCTTATTGTATTTAGAATGGCCAAGAATATCATGTGTTAAATCTGCATGTACATACATATCTCTTTTTTTTTTTCATTGCAACTGATTGACAAATTGCCCTACATGAAAATCAAACCTGATTTTTGAGTGGTCGCTTCATTGGCGAAAATATACGTCTATTATATGATACGCTACTTTATACTGAATTAAATGATATATAGCAGGCATGCTTCTTGTTGTCGATTTCGAAAAAGCTTTCGATTCCGTATCGCATACTTTTCTATTCAAGGTCCTGGATTTTTTTCACTTCGGTCCATCTGTAAAGAAATGGATCAAGTTATTTTATGCAAATGCATCCTCTTGTGTATTAGTTAACGGATACTGTACAGATAGATTTGAAATAGGACGAGGGTGTCGCCAGGGAGATCCTTTGTCCCCCTACCTCTCTTTGTTAGTCAGTGAAATACTTGGTATCCTAATACGACACTCGGATTCTTTAGTTGGATTGCATATGAATGGGAAATCGCTTAAACTTTTGCAATATGCAGATGATACCCTTTTGACACTCAACGGTTCAACCCAGGATTTACAAAGTGCTCTTACAATACTTAATGAATTTGCAAATATGTCCAACCTCAAAATTAACGTAACTAAAACTCAAGTAATATGGATTGGGAAGAACAGAACTTTCAAAAAAGAGATTTTACACGAGTACAAATTAAACTGGATATCTGAAGGATATTTCAGGTACCTGGGCATTGATTTTTCAGTTAAATTATCTGAAATGGTTAATCACAATTATCAAGAAAAGGTTAAAGAGATAAAACGTCAGATAGCGATATGGCTGAAAAGAATATTGACTCCCTTTATAGGGAGAGTAACGATAGTAAAATCTTTATTGATACCCAAACTGAATTATTTGCTTTTATCTCTTCCAGAACCAAAATTAGAAATTATGAATGATGTTAACCGATCTTTTTATAAATTTATATGGCACGATAAACCTGATAAAATAAGTAGGAAACAAATGTGCCAATTATACAGTGATGGTGGGGTTAAAATGACAGATATTATTATACATTCTAAATCACTCAGAATATCATGGATAAGAAGATTCTTTTGTTATCCAAGTAACGAAAATTTCACTTTACATATGTTTCAGTTATAAATTGCAATTTTTTTTTCAAAGTGTCAGAAAATTACCTGACAAATCATTTCATAAGAAAACACAATCAGAGACATTTAGTGAAATTTAACCACTTTTTCATAAATTTCTTTTCTTTCAGATTTGTTTTACGTCGATGTAGGGCAATTTGTCAATCAGTTGCAATGAAAAAAACATCTCGACGAAGATGGACCGAAGTGAAAAAAATCCAGGACCTTGAATAGAAAAGTATGCGATACGGAATCGAAAGCTTTTTCGAAATCGACAACAAGAAGCATGCCTGCTATATCATTTAATTCAGTATAAAGTAGCGTATCATATAATAGACGTATATTTTCGCCAATGAAGCGACCACTCAAAAATCCTGTTTGATTTTCATGTAGGGCAATTTGTCAATCAGTTGCAATGAAAAAAAAAAGAGATATGTATGTACATGCAGATTTAACACATGATATTCTTGGCCATTCTAAATACAATAAGAACAGCAAACAGTTACAAAAATCAGTTATAAATTGCAATTTTTTTTCAAAGTGTCAGAAAATTACCTGACAAATCATTTCATAAGAAAACACAATCAGAGACATTTAGTGAAATTTAACCACTTTTTCATAAATTTCTTTTCTTTCAGATTTGTTTTACGTCGATGTAGTGGCAATTTGTCAATCAGTTGCAATGAAAAAAACATCTCGACGGAAGAACTTCATAAATTTGAATAATATCTCTTTTTGTATATATTTGTGTGTATGATATTATTCAATAAAGGAACCCTGTGGAAGGGGAAAAAAATTCATCATCAATTATACATTGTTGTAAAAAAAGAAACAGAAGTGATCGAAATGAAGTACATGTATAACTTTGCTTAAAGTGCGAAAAATGGAGAGACCCACTAAAAAGACAGAGCTTGTAGAATGTGGGCCCCTCTGGAAAAATAACATCAGTGGGAAGATTAATTGAAGCATCATAAATACAAAAGGAAAAAAAAGAAAAAAAAGAAGAAGAAGAAGAAGTCTGGAAGCCCACTGAGAATTAGATTCAGAAATAAATACATTTACTTTCATAGACGCGAACAAACATAGAAAAAGACTAGACAACGAAACAACTACTAAAGAAAAGGTTGTACGGGACAAAACGGAATGGCAAGACTAACAAACAGAAGACAAAATAGCAAACGAAAATGCACAACAGAGACAGCGATCTCCGACAGAAGCATGTCAAGAGAAACAGATGATAGTTGTGGAGAAAAAAAGTGATATTGTAACGCCTGAAATTAGAAAAGCAAGGAAATGAAGGGACGTATGAACTGGAGTAAGACAGAAATTCAAGTCTTTGACGCTTTGGGCGATAGCGTAGATGGCAGCAGACATCCACTAAAAAGAATAAAAGTCTGCGATGTCAACAAAACTAGGATGTCGTAAATAAGTGGATGATACAAGAAAATAACCAGTCGCCAGAAAGAGGCAAAACACTGGAGTAATCTACAAGTATAAATGGCGTCAAAATCACGATAAGCAGGAGATCGCTGAGGAGAAGAACGTGAAACGAGAAAGAGCAGAATAAGGTAAGTGAGAACGTTCAGAAGCATCGTTAGAGAAAGACATAGAACACACACAACACAATAACAACAATAAATCAAGTGTCTCTGTGGGCTTCCGAAAGAGGAGGACAGGGATGAGAAGGGAAGTAAAAGAACGAGCTCAACCGGCTGTTGTCGAAAAAGGAGAAGTACAAAGACGTGAGTTGCGCTAGCGTAAGAATTCAAAGTGCTGCACAGTGCGTAAACTTGTGAATTGCAGCATAGACACACCAACTGAAACTTTGACGGAAAAAAAGAATCAGTAAGAGTTTAGTGGAAGCAGTATATATCGACAGCATGAATGGCTGTCCGTGCCAATCATACATTTTTGGCAAAGCAAAATATCCAATGTTACATAAAAGGAAGAAGAAGAAGAAGAAGAAGAAGAAAAAAAAGAACTCGCCACCTGCAAGCGTTACCTTTAAATTCTTGATCACAAGGTTCATTGGAACAACAGTCCATTGGTACTGTCATGTGGTACATTATATACGATGTCACGTGGATGTTGCTTAATAGTAATAATGCAAATCAAGAGAAGACATACATATACAGAAAATATTACCTAAGATTCATGAGATTCAATATAGAACATGAGGCCTTAAACCATGTCATAGAATTGAAAATATAAAGTGAAAATAAAGGTACTTGGAATTCAATGGTAGGACCACTTCAGCAATGTAGCCAGGTACATGCATGTTCTGTTCATAATAGTTAACAAAAAAAAAAGAAAAAAAAAGAAAAAAAGAGGGTTTAATAAAAAAGGAGAAACACCTTGCGGCAGGTATGGCCTGTCTTTCGTCAAACAAATGAATTCCCGATTAAAAGAACAGTAAGAAATAAAAAGGCTGAGATTTCATGGTGGGTTATTAGGCTGGGAGGGAAAAAAAAAAGACCCGTGAACTATTATACCACCCTAAAGGGAGAGGGGAATGACTGCTTGAAATGAAAGAGTGGCAAGTGTTTTGAAGACACCCGCATACTTTGGATGGAATCATTGATAATAAAATGACAGTTTGAAAATGTTTACAAAGAATACCCCTGACAAAAAACGACAACAACAAACAAACATGGGGGTGGCCCCAAGGGCTTGACCTATCCAAGGAAAAAAAAAAAGAGAAACGAAACAGTAGAATTACATGGTGACGCATGGTTATATAATGACACCTTCCAAAAGAGCACCGAGATAAACTTATAGATACATATGAACAGAAGCCTTTCAGCCGCTCTTCAACCGCTTGGAAAGCGGGATTGGGGTAGCGTCCTGGAGGACATTAAACACATTTGCAAATAATCGAACTTTGTTGTAGAAATGACACGCTGTACGAGGTGAATGCTTAACAATGCAAATCGAGAGTAGACATTACATATACAGAGAAGAGAACATAGGATTCATGTGGTTCAGTGAAATATCGGGTTTTAAAATGCATGTCACGGTCATCGATCGTATCTTAGAATTGAAAATAAGGAGAAAATAAGGGTACGTGTAATTCAATAAACGATTTTGGCGATGTACCCAGAGTCGTGCATGTTCAATTCACAGAAGTTCACTAGAGTTGCCCATAGCAACAACAACAACAACAACAACAACAGAAAAATAAGAAAAAAAAAAAGAAATCAGCAACAAGTGGAGGGTTGTTGGATTAAGAATTGTCAATAATAAAGAAAGTATAACCACGGATAGTAGTATCATTCATGGATTTCTCTTCCGTTTATTTGCCTATCTTTTTCAGTTTGAAAGCAAAAGATAAAAACAGAAAATATCATAAAAAATACATGCTTGGATGACATTTTGTCTACAGATAAGTGGGGTCTGTTTTTTTTTTTCTTTTAATTGCTAGATGGCCTCACTTTACAAATTAAAAAGCTGTATGTATGTCACTACTGTGTTTTTCAGTGTTCTAGATACAATCGGTCTTTTATTTCAGAACCCTCCACTTAACACAGTATGATAACAAAGTACAACTAGACTTGGAATTTGTCAACACTGACAAATTAGGTGATCCGATATATTCGGAAATAAATGTTATAACCTTTGAAACTAATTTACCTAGAAAAGACAGTGTCTGATGAAGTAGTTGTTATTTTATGAAAAGATGTACTTGACATGGACTAAACATGTGCAAAAATGTTGGGGTGAAAGGGCGTGTTTTTCTTGAGCTATTGCAAAGAAAGTCACCGAAAGAAAGACATATCTCCCGACATTGAAGCTAAGCGTCAATTACAACCAGGTCTTTGGACGTTATTCCGACTTGCAATAAGAATATGGATCACATGAACGATAGCCCACAGTTTCATATCAAAATCTGGGAGAAATTCACTGAAGGATAAATTAGCTAGTGCTCGATAAAGACAGTCATATTATTTTTTATTTCCAGAAAAAATGTACTTCCATAGAGATAATACCTCATTTGCACAGCCAAAATGGCGTCCGACCAAAGCGTCGTTATTTTACAAAATGATTCATATATCGAGGTCCAAAATATGACGGCAATACCATATACACTAATGAGATTACAGAATAAGGTATATTTGACCTTTGACCCCACTTTACACAACCAAGATGGAATCTGAGTGAAAAGTTGTAATTTTGTGAAATGATTCTTGCAACATGTTCCTTACGTGTGCAAAATGTGGGAAAGATAGAACGTGTATTTACCAAGATACAGGATTAAACAATTTTGACCTTTGACCCTAATTTACATACCCAAGATGGCGTCGGAGGAAGTAGTTGTTAATTTATGAAATGATGTTCGTGACATGAACTATAAAGGTGCAAAATATGGCGTTGATAGCCATTGTTGTTGTTGATCTATTGCACAGAAAGTAGAAGAAAGAAAGAAAAATAAAGAAAAAACTAAGTTTCTTTATAAAAATTTGAAGAAGCATTAAAAAAAAATCAGAAAAAGATAAAGTTAGGAAGGGAGAATAAGACTAACTAAAGAAAAAGAAAAAAAGTGTTTTAAAAAAATCAAGAAAAAGTGTTTAAAAAAATTAAAAAAAAATATTGGCCTCGGGGTGAGCCTCGAACTGGGGACCTTTCTAGGATTACGAGTCGGATGCGCTATGAACTGACCTATTTCATCCTCCATAGGCCCTGTGTATTAAGCAAAATGACGCTGCATCGAAGCCAAGTGCCAATTTCAACCAAGTTTTTCGACGTGATGCCGACGTCGTATTAAAAAACCGGAGGGATAATCACGATAGCCCAAAGTCTCAGCTACAACATATTAAAATCTGGGACAAATTCACCGAAGCATACGTGAGCTAGTGCTCGAAAAAGATAGTCATGTCAATTTTCATTTTCAGAAAAACTGCACTCCAATAGAGATAACACGAAAACTGGTCAAATTTGACGAGATGACTTTCAATCCATCAGGTGATGCCGTCATCCAATCAACAGGTTGTAATTACACTTATGAAAGAACATTTAATAAGCTACAACATACTGAAATCTGGGTGAAAATTGGCACAGGATAAGTGGGATACGCTCGAGTGAACTTGAAATTTGATGACGTCATTTGGAAAATTTACTTTTTTTATTTCATTAAGAAATTTGGTATCTTTTAATCATTTTTGTGTACAACTCATCAGCTTTCCGAATATGTAAAGAAAATGGGGGGGGGGGGGGGTCACCGTCCATCCTGACGAGTAAAATCGGATTTAAAATTGGCGGTTTTTTGACATAGTTGCACTGTATGTCGCCATTGACGTGGAATTTCAACTTTGACGAGCCCGTGTGACGTCATATTGAGTCGGATTGACTTGAAACTTGGTAAAAATATTCATTGACATTTCAGACATCAGATCCAAGTGAAAAAAGGGGAAATTTCTATTGCATATTAGTTTTGCGTGCGTATATGCGCGCGCGCGTACGCGTCCCTCCAATTTTTTCAATTTTTCAAAATATGCTCAAAATGGTCTGAAACGTGTGCAAAAAAAAAATTAGCTCGATTGGAGCATGTAAAAATTTCAACGCGCGCTTGACTTGAAATATATGTGACGTAAATTCCATTGAAAAATTATATTCCATTAATGAGATATGAATGAAAATGTGTTTTCATATAATGACGTCATAGTGACATCACGGTTGACTGATCACTATGATTTTATTAGATTTGTCGTCTTTGGGACACGATACATATATAGTATAAGTTTGACATTGATAGGCAATCCACTTTCTGAGCTAACCTCTGCACAACTTTTGTCCAGAAATAAATAAAGAAAGAATCCGTACAGATACAATAGGTGATCCGAGAGGATTCTCGGATCACCTAAAGAATCCGTACAGAAACAGAAGGTGATCCGAGAGGATACTCGGATCACCTAACTAGACTTGGAATTTGTCAACACTGACAAATCAGATGATCCGATCTATTTGGAAATCAATGATTTGAGTCCTGATCCCAATAGGCATGACCATACAGTAATGGAAAGGAATTTTTCAATGAAATTTACGTCACATGTATTTCAAGTAAAGCGCATTCTACTCATATTCTCAAAATTCATATCTACCCATAAAACGTGCGCGTACGCGCGCGTTGAAATATTTACATGCTCCAATCGAGCTTATTATTATTTTTTTTGCACACGCTTCAGACCATTTGGAGCATTTTTCAAAAAATTGAACAAATTGGTTGGACGCGTACGCGCGCGCGCATATACGCACGCACAGCTCACATGCGCAATAGAAATTTTTCACACGGATCGGATGTCTGAAATGTCAAGGAATATTTCTACCAAGTTTCAAGTCAATCCGACTCAATATGACGTCATACGGGTCCGTCAAAATTGAAATTCCGCGCGCGCGTCAACGGCGATATACAGTGCAACTATGCCAAAAAACCGCCAATTTTAAATCCGATTTTGCTCGTCAGGGTGGACGGTGACCCCCCATTTTCTTTACATATTCTGAAAGCTGATGAGTTGTACATGTCATTTCATGGGTTGGCAATACTGGAAAAATGATTTAAAGATATCAAATTTCTTAATAAAATAAAAAAAGTAAATTTTCAAAATGACGTCATCAAATTTCAAGGTCACTCAAGCGTATCTCACTTATCCTTTGCCGATTTTCATCCAGATTTCAGTATGTTGAAGCTTATTAAATGTTCTTTCAACAATGTAATCCTATCTTTGCCATAATTTATACACGTATAGACCATGTTGCATGAATCATTTCAGAAAATAACCACTTTTTGCTCAGATGCCATCTTGTCTGTGCAAAGTGCGGTCAAAGGTAAAATATACTTCATTCTGTATCTTCGTTATAGTGTATACGGAATTTGGTACCAAAGATGGCACATCTGACTCCCTTTTTCTAAATGAGAATCCAAACATCACACGGCCGATATTCCTAAAAAGAGATGGAACATGTATGGTCATGCGTATTGGGATCAGGACTCAAATCATTGATTTCCGAATAGATCGGATCACCTAATTTGTTAGTGTTGACAAATTCCAAGTCTAGTTTTATGAAATAATGTACGTGACCTGAACTAAATATGTGCAAAATATGGGGGGTGACAGGGAATATTTTTCTTCAGTTATTGCAAAGAAACTTGCAGAAAGAAATATCTCAATACTTCGAAGATAAGCTTTAAGTTCAGCTAAGCTTTTTTAATGTGATCCCGACATCAATGAAAAATAGAGGGTAGACGCACGATAACGCAAACTCTCAGCTACAACATATTGAAATCTGGGAGGAATTCACTGAAGGGTGAGTGAGCTAGTGCTCGATAAAGACATTTATGTCAATTTTTTCATCTAGAAAAAGTCCTTCCTATAGAGATAACACGTCATAACGAAGAAAGAGAAAGAAGTCCATATGGCATTTGACCCCACTTTGCACTCCCAAGATGGCATCTGAGCAAAAAGTGGTTATTTTGTGAAATGATTCTTGTAACATGGTCTTTGCGTGTGTAAAATATAGGAAAGATAGGACATGTATTCACCAAGATATAGGATAAAAGTTTTGTGACCTTTGACCCTAATTTATATACCCAAGATGGCGTCCGATCAAGTAGTTGTTATTTTATAAAATAATGTAACCTACATGAACTATGCGACTTGGTGATTGCGATTTGGCAACCGCAACAGATTGCAAGCACTGCGATCGAAAAAAATTGCATAGTGTGACGCCGGCAGCAGTATTAAAGGCACTGAGAGCGATAGCAGGAGGTCAGGATCTTCTGCGGGTGGAGATAGACACCACCAAGCCTTATGAGATGACAGAATGTGAAAACACTATTCAGTTGATTTTCAAATTCGGACCGTTTTATGCTTTTGTGTGGGGAAGGATGATGTTGGGCTGTTAGAATCAGTGGGAGAATGAAGTAGGCATGACTGTTTGGCTCTGGAGTCACAACGCAAGTGTGCTTTCTTCATTGTTCTCTAGGGCGATAAATAAATCCATCACTGACATATCATTGTGGATCACATTTACAAAACGTGTCCCGATGAGTTTGCGGTGTTGTTTACATTTGCATCGCTGATATCGTGTGATGAGGCGAATATAAACAACAGGGGGAGGGGAAAGGAAGTGAGAAAGTGGCTGTCGGTGTATCGGAAGATCATGATGAGTGAAAGAAACCAGAGAACGATAAGAATTTTACAGTGGAAGGGCGGCGGTGAGTTGGATGACTATGAAATGAATGAAGCATGTTGTTCACTGCTACAGCCTAGATAGACCTAAAATGCCTTGTGCAGACATAATATGTGTTCCATTTTTCATCCTTGTCGCCATTTTTATGTTTTTGTGTGGGGAAGGATGAAGTTGGATTCTTAGAATCAGTCCATGTGTATGTGTGCATATGGTTGGACGTGACGTGCGTGAGTGAGGCAGTTTGTTGTCGGTCGAAATCTATCGTACAGCAAGTGACAAAATGAGTTTTAAGTTTTATTATTATTTTTTTTTTTTTGATGAACAGTTGTTCATGTGGTATTCTTGGTTATTAGGCTTTATAATTGATGCATTTGCGGGACAGAAATGGAGTTTAAACGCAACAGTATAATTAAAGTTTTTAAGTTGGATGTCAATGTAATCATAATCGTGCAAAGTTTTGAACATGCTGAAGGTATTATGATTTAGGCTAAGTGGAACTTTATAAGTAATCATAGTAATACCAGAGGTCTAACTTAGACTCAAGATAGACCTAGGGAATGTTTGTTATTATAGCAACGGCACGTAGTTAATCCATGAAATTAAGCTTTGCGTAGATCATAGATTCTATTCAAATAGATTTATAGGGCAATTAGGGCCTAGGTGTAAGAATATAGTGCTCTTGTTTGTAATTTTTACATCAATATATTGTGACCGTGTATGGGAACTGGATGGCCCTTGTGTTAAACCTGTGGGAATGGCTAAAAGAAAAAGGGGATATCTTGGGGTGGGTGCATGGGGGGACGGGTTGATTTCACAGTGAATAATGTAATTAGTGGTTTAAGACTATAAATGAATTCGTTATTATTGTTATTTTGATTGGTAGTACTATCGAGGCTTGCTATTGATTATCTTTGTGATATTTGTTGGGGTTTTTTTTCAGATGAGTGCTCGTGTAACAAATCAAATCAAGATAGTGGAGAGGGCGGAGACAATGAGGTAGCTTATTGTAAGTGTGCTATTTTGAATGTTTAAGACAAATATTAATTCATATCATAATTTGAGTGAGTTTAATTGTTGCAAGATTAAAGATAGGAGTAATGGACTGAACATTACGGTTTAAGGCTATAGCTGTAGGATTGGGGTTTGTCAGTGAGGGATGCCTCTGTCAGCCTGCATTTGATTTTTTTAATTGTATTTTTTACATTATTTTAATGTTATTGTGTGTCTTTGCAATTTCAGGCCCACGGTTCTGTTAAGAGAGAAGGCACCATCATTGCCATTTCTGATGCTGCGGATGGGTAAGTGTGAGTGTGTGCATGGAGCGTGTCTGTTTTAGCCCATGATGAAGAATATATTGTATGCAGAGAGGTGGACATAAGTAAATGGTTAAGATGGCGTCAGCCTAAAAGAAAGAGAAAAATAAAGCAAGTTCAAATTGAACATTAAATGGTGCACTGCAATGGTCAAATGAAAAGGTATAGAGATTATATGGTAGAGAGAAATAGAGATAAGAGTAGAGGAAAAAACAAGAAGGAAACAAGAAGGGAAAGCCCTTGGTCAGATTAGTTTGTGTTTAGCTGCAGTTCTGATGTTTAGTTGTTAATAGATTTGTAACTAACTTGCAGGATGAAGGGAACTCAAGATAATGCTATAGGCACATTGATAGTGATGTGATATGTATGGCAGTATTGTGGAGTTCGGCAAATTGTCATGTTCACAGATATCTATTATGTGGGGGTATTTCATCAATGGTTGTCAGTGCTGGGAACCGATGGTGCTGACCATAAATTTCAGCAAAATCTTTGGTTTTGATTGGCTGAAATGCTCTGGTCACTGACTGCTACTATGGTGCTCCAAGTTGTCAGCACTGACAAATACTGATGAAATACCCCCCTGAGGATTCTGACACCTAAGAAGGTATATGGGAATCAGTGTGATGATGGTCGGGCGGTTGGTTGAGTGGTTGGGCGGTCAGGGGGGCATTTCATGAAGGAAGTTGACGGATAAAACGTGCGACAAGTAAGTTATATCCGACAAGTGCAGAGAAATCAGCCAATCAGACTAAAGATTTTCTCAAAACTTGTCGGATACAATTGACTCGTTGGACATTTTATCCGAGAAGTTCCTTCATGAAATGCCTCCTAGGTGGTTGGGCAGGTGGTTGGTCGGTTGGTAGGTCAGTTGCAAAATCTTGTGTGAACTCTTTGTACAGTTTTGAAGCAATTTTAATAAAACTTAGGGTAAATGATGATATTGAGTTTTAGATGTGCAAGATATGTCTTTTGTGTATGTCAGACAAAGCGTTGCTATGGTAACCACAATTTACCAAAACCTTGTGGATCGAATAACTTCTACGTCTTTCAAGTATTTAAAGTGAAATTTAGTATGTATGACAATCTAGAGGTGTAGTTGTGCAAGACCCCAATGTGTTAGTGTAAGAAAAATGTGTTGATATGGTTACCACTCATTTTGTATTAAAATGAACCATTGAGTTATGAAGATTAAATTTGGTACATATGTGTTTGATGTTCTTTAAGAGCAGTTTTGTGAAATGTATTTTGTGTTTGTGTTGGACAGTGTGTTGCTATGGTAACCACATAGCAACACTGGGGTGGGGGTATTAATTACCTTTAGTGGTTCCGGTAGTTCTAGTATATTTTTGTTTTTTGGGCTCTATATTATACATGTTGTAATTTACAGAGCGGTTGTTGGAAAATGGTGTGAAATTTCATGATACTGATGTGCACATCTTTTATTAGAAATAGTGAAAAATTTATATTTTTGGTAATATTTGAAATTTGGTTTATTTGTGTTAAAATCTTGTTTGATGTTTTGATTGTCTTCAGATATCCCCTTGAGGTGGTTGTAGAAGAGAGCTCTGCTGTGCTGTTGGCTGGGGAGTTCTGGAAGACGGTTCTAGAGGAGATGGAGTTGCCCTGCAGGGTCATGTATGAAAGTCAGTTAAACCGTGAAATTACTCAGCTGGAAGTTCTTCAGTAGAACATCCTGGACGGGCACAGTACTGTTTGTGAACATGTGGCGTGCTCCTGCAACGGTTTGCTCTGAACCATGATCGGCTTTGGAGAGGATCACCTTGAAGTAATTTTATTGTAATTATTTTTTATTTTTTTTGAAATTTAGAAGAGTCATGCTGATGTTATTAAGATTGGTTCATTGTGTGTAGCAATAAAAGGAGAAGTCTGGGGCAGAATTTATGTTAAGTTCAAATTTCATATTTCCATTTCTCAATGATGACATTACAAAATTATTGACAACAAAACAAGAATACAAAATATATACAATCATGTCTTTTGATCGTAGAAGAAAAGAAAAAGAAAATATACTTGACACAAATGTACAAGGTCATATTGTGTGAAAATGTCACTAGTAAGTATAAGAAATATGATGGGGCCTACATAAAAGCTTTAAAGCTTGTAAAACTGTAGGTTCCCGAGTTCATAGGCATATAATTTTACACGGAGAACGGATATGTTTGTCTTGACCAACTAAAATTACACAAGTACAAAAAATCGATGAGTAATAAACTAATGAACCACATAGATATCGCACAAACCAGACTGCATACAAATCTCGCAGTGTTTGAATAACAAAAATGCTATATGTGACCGTGCACCTCAAAACGAACATAAAGTCGCACACACTGATTTTGCGTGAGGACTGAAAATAAGTGAAATGGGTCAACCTAGCCGAACTTGACTTTTTCATATTTTCTGAAAGAGCGGGTCTTCTTTTACATTATGCTAAAATTTGGTATCATAAAACGGGCGGGAAAGTGTGTTTTTTTAGCAGTTTATCTCGAACATTTTTGGTAGAATAGTGTGATTAGGTGTGTCTTTAGAATTCTTTTTCATTTCTGAAAAACCTTGTCCACACTCTTCACTTTCAACTCTAATAACTTTTGAAAGGATAATGCTACTGCTTTGAATGTTGGCATTAATTATGGACAGAATGTGTTAATGAGGCATGCTCAATTTCAATTTAATCTAATAATCCCTTCATCGTTGTTACTCTGGTTGTTAACTGCCTGTTTTTTGTCCCATTCATCGCACAGCCAGTACGGTCTGGTAAAGATTAAGCGCTTGAATAGACACTGTACTTCAGAGCCTCTTTTCTCAGTTCACACTTTTCCTGAGTTTGTGCTTTCTTTCCAATATTTAGATAGGTTAGGAGAGTCCACTTGATTTGAGTTATACATCATTTTAAAGCTTAAAGTCTGCTCTTTCAGAATATGGTCTTAACTAAAAATTCATGTCTGGCGACTTTTTGTTTGTTTTGAGGTGCAGGGTCACATATTATTAAAAGATGTATCGGTACCATGAAATAACTTGAATGACTTGGTGCTGCGGACAAGGACAAAAGACTGGGAGCATAAAAGGGTTGCTAAAAACTTGGTAGTGTGTATCCACTAAGTAATAACTGTTTTAATTTGCGTTTGAAGGTGAATAAAGATAAGGAAGAAGTGATATCTAGAGGGAGATCATTCCAATATCTGGGTCCAGTAAATATAATTGTTTTCTTTGCAAAAATAGTGCGAGTACGGGGAAGTATGTAATTTGAGAAGAAAGAGAAAAAAAAATTGTCCCTATAGAATGGTGTAAAATGATGAAAATTGGATGAGAAATAAGATAGATCTGACATGTAAAATTTCACATATTTTTGGAAAATATTTGTTGCCAGTCCTTATGAGAATTGAAGTGAAAGTTTTGATGATGGTGTGTTGTCACAATATTTTTCACAGAAGTAAAAATTGGGCCTGAGATTTGGATTCTGGTAGGTTCTTTGTTAGAGGGAAATGATAAACAAGGATATTAAAGTACACCAATATATGAAAAGTAGGGACATAAAAGAAAAACATGAGTGTTGAGGGAGGTGAAGGGGAAAAAAGACAATGGGTGAGATGAGAGGAACAATGAGTACAATCAGGGGTATGGGTGTGAGGGAGAATAAAGCGAAGGAGTAAATTAAATAAAAAGAGCCACTATGGTAAGCCCTGGGCTGGTGGGTGAGCAGCTAGTGGGGATTAAGATAAAAAGCTGGCAAAATGAAACACAATCTAACACAGCAGGAGAAATTCTGTGGTGGAGGGTGTAATAATAAGGAGGCAAGAGAGTTATGAAAGGAGCGAAAGGAAGAATCAAGTAGTTTGTGAAAGTGCTGATGAGCTGGTGTAAGATGATCTAACTGTGGGCAAGTACATGTACGTTGAATCTAATACTGAATGATACGTGATACAGTGTAAAGTGAATAATGTAATGGAAAAGAAAATGTGTGAATGTATGTTTTTGTGTGTGTTTGTGTGTTCATAAATGTGTTTGTGTGTGTGAGTGTGCGGAATGTGTTTGTTTGCTTTGTTTCTCTTAAAGCATGGTTCACTCGACATTGCATGATATATTCATTATTATGTTGAATGTAGTTGCCGACGTTTAGCTCCTCTTACACCAGTTCATTTGTATTTCTTGCATAGTGTTTGATTCTTCTTTTCTCTGTTTTGATTACATTCTTACCTCCTTACTATTATATCGTCTATCACAGTATAACAGTAATACAATCTTGTTGTATTAGATCGTATTTGATGTTACTTCCTTTTCATCCCAATCATCACTAGCCACTCACTCAAGAGCTCAGAGCTTATTATAGTGGCTTCTTTTGTTTCATGCACTCCTTTATTTTATTCTCCGTCACACGTTTGATTGGCACTGTGCTCATTGTTGCCCTCATCTTTCCCATTGTTTCTTGTCGTGTTTCTTTTCCCTTATCATTCATGTTTTGTTGTTATATGTCCCTAGTTTGTATATTGGTGTATTTGTCCTTCTTATTTGTCATTTGCCTCTGACAAAGGTCCTGCCAAGACCACAAGCTCAGGGCTGTTTTTGACTTTAGTTTCATTTCATTGGCTTGCAGTTTTTGGGATAAGGAGTTTTTAGCAGTTGATGTTTTCACATTATTTTTACACATTTCATTTACAGAAATAAGAACATTTCTATCTTTGAACTTTGGGACAGTAAAGTAACTTTCTATTCACCCAAAGTTAATGAGAAGCTATGTAGTTTATTTTGACACTTTGATACAGGGATATGAATTTGCATGTATGAACACAAAAATTAAAATTTTGTAAGAATTGTTTTTTTCAATTCTATTAAGAACTAAAAATCATCAGTGTAGTTGAACACAAACTGATGTGGTTAAGGGCCTTCTGTTTCCTGTTTGATTTTTCCTCTACTGTTATTTTGGCCCAGATTTGTCCTGTATTGCACCTCAGAAATGAAAAAGTCGATTTTTAAAAACAATTTATTGCACTTTTGGAGCAGTTTTTGGCAGTTGTTTCATATAATTTTGTAGACATTTCATTTACACAAATGACAAAATTTTCAGTCTGAGCGATATAGAAAGTAAAGTGTTCTTTCTATTCACTTAAAATAAATGAGAAATGGGGTTTATTTTTATAGGGTTATGGGTTTATGTGTTTCAACACGAAAAACGGAAACATTTGAAATTTTTTGTATAATAATAGTTTACAAAATGTGAGGGGACGACATATTTCAAGGCATGGTTAATAAACTTTAAATTATGGTGTGAAATATTTTTTTTTAACTTACTTTTAACTTGAAGTATTTCTGTTGTTGGTTTTGCTTTTTTAAAGCAAAATAGTAAGTTCATGTCGTGAACATTATTATTTGACTATGTCAGTAGTGATCTCTGCACTTGTGAAGTAGCTGTTTTACTTTTAGTGTATTGTTTATGAAAAAATGTTACCTTGTTTGAAAAGCAGAGCACTTTTATACATGTACATACATCTTATGGGCATATTTGGTTACTGTGCGCGGTGATGTTTGTAGATGAGAAGTGAAGTGTCTTAAAATAATTATTGGGTTTCTACTTATGGTATTGTTGTTGGTTTGTTTTTGTTGTAAAAAGTTGTAATCGAAGAACTGCATGACAAAAAGTATTTTAGATTTTAAAATTGTTTGATTTTAACATCAGTAGGAGTTTGTATTAGTTTGTGAGGAAGAGATTTCTCTTTATTTTTTATTTTGATTGTGTTTTCTGATATTATGTTAAAATGTAATCAAAGACTTTATTGTTAGTCAATGTTTATTTGATTGATTAGAAGTTAATTTTTTATATTTGCTGTTCCCTGGCTCACCATTTGTGTATAAGCAGTTTTTTCACAGTTGTTTTACACAATTTTGTACACATTTCATTAACAGAAATGACAAAATTTTCATCTTTCAGCGATATAGACAGTAAAGTGTTCCCTCTATAGACATAAGATAAATGAGAAATGTGGTTCACTCTGGCATATTTTTATACAGGGATATGGGTTAACGTGTATCAACATAGAAAATAAAAGAAATGAAATTTGTTGTATAATATTAGTTGAGAAAGTGTGGGGGATGACATATTGTAGGCAGGGTCAACAAAGTTTAAATTATGTTGTTGAAATATATATTTTCTTTTACTTTTTACTCCTAGTACTTATGTTGTTGTTTTTGTTTTTTATATGCAAAACAGTAAGTACATGTAGTGAATATTGTTATTTGACTATATGTGTTGTGATCTTTGTGCTTGAGTGATGAGTAGTTTGCGAAGTAGTTGTTTTCCTTTTAGTATGAAGTTGTATTGTTTTTGGAAAAAAAATGTTACCTTGTTTGAAAAGTAAAGCACGCTTATATATGCAATATATAGGCATATTTACTTACTGTGTGTGGCGATCTTTGCAGGGAGAAATGGAGAGCTTTAAAGTAATTATTGTGTTTCTACTTATAGTATTGTGGTTTTTTTTTAACTCATGAGAGAACAGTGTGACAAAAAGTATTTTAGATTTTAGAACAGTATGATTTCAAAATCAGTAGAAGTTTGTGTTAGTTTGTAAGGAAGCGTTTTTTGTATGTTTTTTTTATTATTTTGATTGTGTTTTGTGATGTGTTAAAATATAATCAAAGAATTTATGGTCAGTCAATATGTGTTTGATTGATTGGAAGTTAATTTCTTTTTATATTTGCTGTTGAGCCAACAAAAGGGATTGCATGTGGCATGTGTAAGTCTTTTGTTTGTGTATCATTTGTCAGCAACGGTATAAGTACTTGAACAACTTTTTCTGAAGGGTTGAACTTGGAGGGAAGAGTTTTTATATTAAGTTTTACATGTTATGAACTTTAAGGTAGTTTGAAAGTCGAAGGTTACAAACCAAATTTGTTGTGTCTGCAGTTATCATGTCGAAGCCAGTTTGCTTTTTAATGTTTATGGATGCATTTGAGCTTAAAATTTGGTCAATTTTGTGATTTTTGTGTAAATGCTAAGGCGAGGAGTGTTATTAGATATAGGTGTTGTTGTTTTTTTATTGTAATCACTTTGGTTACTTGTTTTTGGCTTCCTTAACCTTAAAATTTGGTCAGAGACAACTTTTATTGGAAAAAAAACAAAATTTTCAACAAAAGTTATAAAACTGTGGAAAATACATAACAAATCAATAAAATAATTGAAAATGTAAGAATTAAAATATGCTGGGCAACTTTTTATAATTAAAAACTGTTGAATAAATAAGTAGCAATACCTACAGTTGTGCTTTAAATGCCTGTTGTTTGTGTTTTATGGGTCAAGAAAGGAATGAAATGTTTCATGTGTAAATATTATTGTGGCATGCAATGTTTATTCATGTCTGTATTTGTGCACATGTGTGTATGTGTGTGTTTAGTCGAGTAAGTGATTGTGTGTCTGTTTGTTTTATTGTGATATTGCAACTGTAGTGAAATGTTTTTAGGCAACTTTTTGATAATATTGAATCAGTTAGGGCTTAGTTTGGCTCATATGTTTTGATGATTTGTTCCCTTGGGGGGATAAATTATTTTTCATACACTATTTTGTCCTTGTTTGCATGTGCATATGACGCCATATTACGTGCATTAGCAAGACATTATGATTATGCAAAAAATGCATGCATCAGCCGAGTCTCTTGTTTGGGCTAGTGGTATGAGTGTCGGTTTTACGACTTGGCTTGCTTGAGTTCAAATCCCACAATCAACAATTTGTTATTTTTTTATTTTTTTATTTTAGAAACTTCATTTGAATTGAACTTCAATAGGTTATAACACAACAAAAACATTGTGTGCAATGGAAGTAGTACCGGTATCCAATAACATTATACAGTGTTGTGGTTTATTCTGTCAATAAATTGAAGTTTTGCACCAAGGGCCAAAAAAGAGTATGAAAAGAAAAATTTGCACGGGGGGGGGGGGTCCATCTAAATGGTTTGGCTCATCATAAATCATAAACTTACATGTACATCATACATAATAATAAATTTACATGTACACCAATTCGACTTTGCATAGAAAATTGGTAAATGTATAGGGGGGGGGGGAAGAAAATGGGATATACTGTAAAAAGTGGGGGAGAGGCATGCCCCCTCAATTTTTTTTTTCCTTGGGGATTGCCCCCTCCCCCTTCAATTTTGAAAATTAATAGGACTGTAATGTTTGTATTAATTTAAATTTTAAATACCAAATTTATATCAATAATTTTCCTTAACTTAAGGTTGAGTCTATTTTGATGGCAAATTTTCACACACACACACACACACACACACAAATCAGCTCGCTCTCTCACATATCATTGAGTATTATGCATTGACCCCCCGCCCCCTCACAATAAATCATGTTTTTGTAGCCTGTTTGAAAAATTCCAGGATATTCTTGTAAATTCCAGGAGTTTTTAGTGTTGATTTCAGGAGGACTGACCTTGAAAAGTGGAAGCGCTGATGATATGAAGCAATAAGACAGACGCAGGATCTTGCCTGCTTTTGATGAGCAACTGAATCCCTGGGCCTAACTTCTTTTAGTGGCGAGCATTATGCCTAAATTAAAGTGCTTATTAATGAAGAAACTTTATTTATTTACGGTGCATATGTAATTCTAGATTTAATAAAGCAATCTAGAAATTCAACAGCAAGAAAAAAAAAAAAACACTCTCTCATGTTTTTTAGCAATTGTTACGTCATGATCACTAGCCACCGGACGGCGCACTCTTGCTTGCGCGCGTACCAATGGCCCAGTCTGACCGCGCCTAAGCGTGCACTCCATATAAGGAAAAATTGCCCTAGCAAGATGGCGACGCAACACGGTAATTTGGCTGCACGGTCTCGTGTATGTTGGGAATAGGGACACGCATTCCACTGTGTTTTTAGTTCGGTGGGGAGAGTTCCCTCTATAAGTGCGTGCGCAGTGTGTACGTACAATCGCACGACTTATTGATGTGTCGATGTGGCATTCTCATAATACTTTATGTCCCCACCTCAAACACACCACAGTAAGAAAGTACCCTATCCTCGCGAGTACCAGGTAGGTACTAGTATGTAAACGCAGGCATGCCTAAACACAAACATATGGGCTTTTAGAAAAAAAAAATCATGCGTATATGTTAGTGACTGTCACTGTAACGTGCCCTATTTGTCTGTCGCTATAGTATTCAGTATCTGGCCTTACCGTGTGTGCACTACAGGCCCTAGTTGCGTGAGTACGTTGTAGTGCGTACATCCGTGCGTTTGAATGTTAAAAGTTGCGTAGATTTTAACGTATCATGATTCACTATAGTATTATTCCCGTGATTTGCGTATACATTGCAGTGTAGGCTCATTGGTGAACTACGGACGCCACATAGAACGACATTTACATCCAACAGCTCTATGGGACGCTAACATTATGACCAAAAAATACGCGATCATAAACAGTGCTACCAAATTGCGGTGATGTCTGTTTCCCTTTCATTTTTCATATTTTTAGGGGGCACATAGGGGAAGAAAGGTACTTAGGACCTTGTTTTGTCATACAGAAGTATCACTCCTCTCTAATCATGAAAGGCAATTGAAGAAATGTCATTTATTTTCCAATATGCAGTCCCACAATGGCACAAAGTTTTAGCTAACCACATGTAACCTGAAAGAGAAAGAGATGCGGTGTTTGTCAGCTGAAACATAAACTTTGAAGGATTAACATTACATATTAGAAAGTAAATGGCGTTTGTTGTTACTTCAATGTTTTAATGTATTGATAAATAATATGCTTTTGCTGATATTGTGAGGTCTGATGTCTGAAGCACAATTTCATCTTTGTGTGTATGCCTCGTAAGAATGAAGAAAATGGATCGGAATGGAAGGCACAGTTTGCTTCATAGGCTCAAGTGTTAAGTTCATGTTATTGTTACTAACGTTCAAAATGGCTGCCATTGTGGGCTCTATGTGGAGCTCCATTGCGTACTACACCTGTTTGCATGCAAAATTGTGAGAGTACACCCAGTGGCGTATCTAGGGAAAACGGCGCCCGGGGCAAGCACGAAAATTGCGCCCCTAATTTCTGAAAAGCGTTCAACCCCAACCCCATCCCGGTAGGGACTGTAAACAAAGTCCATATGATGCTTTTTCAAGCACTTAAAAGGGATCTTTTTGAGGGTGATTTAAATGTAATGAATTTTGATAGATTCTGGCGAGCGAGCCGAAAATTTTTGTATTTCAGCTTACAAAACATGGAATTCTTGTCATTTTTTGCTTATTAAATCTCACAATTATAGTGACGACCTTATAGATAACGATTTATACCAACAAACTGAGGACTTGAAAAAATACTCTAAATTAGTACGAGCGAGTGAGCCGAAATTTGTATATTTCTGCGTCATCATTACGTTTTTTTCTTATCTTTTTTGATTTTTTTCTTGCGCCCCCTTCCCCGTATGTTCGAAACCGTTGGCGTCCTCTTTTGATCCAATCGGCGATCGCTTCAGAACGAATGAAATTGCAGTCGCTGCTCCGTGTAACATTTTGCCTGCTAAATATAAAATGACATGAGTGAACACAATAGATATTATCATTTTGTCCGCGTCATCGTCACGTTTTGTTCTTCTCTTTTTTATACAAATTTTGGAGAGCGAGCGCAGCGAGCGAGCCGAAAATTTTTGTATTTCAGCTTACAAATCATGAAACTCTTGTCATTTTTTGCTTATTAAATCTTACAATTCTAATCAAGATATAGTGACGGCCTTATAGATAACGATTTATACCAACTAAGTGAGGACTTGAAAAAATACTCTAAATTAGTACGAGCGAGTGAGCCGAAATTTGTATATTTCCGCATCATCATTACGTTTTGTTCTTATCTTGGTTGATTTGTTGGTGTTTTTTGCGCCCCCCCCCCCCGTATGTTCAAAACCGTTGACAATGGTTGACGCCCTCTTTTGATCCAATGGGCGATTGCTTCAGAACGAATGAAATTGCAGCCGCTGCTCCGTGAAACATTTTGCCTGCTAAATATAAAATGACATGTGTGAACACAATAGACACTGCCATTTTGTCATCATCACGTTTTGTTCTTACCTTCTTTTTTATACAAATTTTGGCGAGCGAGCGCAGCGAGCGAGCCGAAAATTTTTGTATTTCAGCTCACAGAACATAGAATTTTTGTGTGAACACAATAAAAACATTGTCATTTTGTCCGCGTCATCATCATGTTTTGTTTTTATCTTGTTTGATTTGGTTTTCTGCCCCCCCCCCCCCCCCACCATTCTCCCTCCCCCTTGCCGGCGAGTTTTTTTTTTCTTCTTCTTCTTTTTCTTCTTCTTTTCTTTTTTTCTTCTTCTTCTTCGTTTTTTTTTTTTCTTCTTCTTCTTCGTTTTTTTTTCGTTTTTTTTTTGCGCCCCCAAGGAGTGGCGCCCGGGGCACGTGCCCCCTTGCCCCGCCTAGATACGCCACTGATTGTACACCCTCTTTTAATGAATAGTGGTGGCTTCTATTCTCTCTGCTAAGTGTTGTACATCTTCTCACCTGTATCACCTGTCTTGTCGGGCTTCTGGAAAGACAGTAGTCTTGTATTGAATGCCCTCCCACTTTCAGCAAGTTTCCATTGTATGTCAACCTGATGCTTCGTCTTTATTGCAGTAATGACTGCTAGTAATTGATGTAATTATTTGGCTGAGTATGAGAACTTATTGTACTTCTTTGACAGGAAGGCGTCTATTTCTGACTGAATCTGTTGACTGTAGTTGCTTCCACAGCTGAAATTGGCAGCATGTTCCAATGAGTTACTACCTTGACCTTGTGAGTGAAATTGATTTTCCTGATATTCAGATGTGCATGTTGTTTCTGGATCTTTGAGTTGTGGCCCTGAAGAGAAACTTTCTCATCCTTTGTCTCGAAGAGCTTGGAACCGTGGTGTCAGTAAAGCCTGAGGGCCGTCCGGTATAATATTTATGAAATTTTCGGGCTATATTGTCCATCTCTCTTGCATCTTCAGTTCTGCCATACTGGTAACTGCAACCAGCACAAACGTCCACGCCGCAGTATAAACTGTGTAGAACAAGAAGTGCCCATGGTTTACCTTCCTGGTAATGTTGAAAACTAACGTTAGTTTTGAACCTTGTGTCTAGTCTCCTCCAGACAGATGGATTTTTGTGTCTGACTTTGACTAAGTTCTACTGTGATACAATTTACGTTAGGCTAAATTGGAGTACTTCAGGTCATACTTCTCATGTTGCTACAGAAATTTAGGCCTAGACTTTATACTAATAGATTTCTAGTCTTGTAATTTTTGTTATCACTAATCGTTTGCACATAAAAAGAGGAATATGGAGGTATGTTGTAAGTGATGTGTTTGGGTTAATAAACTTTTAGGGGTCAATAAGTTTTTTGGCCTTTTCAATTATGGCTGATAAGTTTGATGTCCATTTGCGTCCCTTGCAGAGTTGAAGGTCAATACAAGGGAGAAGTCACAGACAGGGGTCAGCAATCTTTTAGGGCCCAATGTTATGTTGCTACACCGTGTTTTTATAATGGCTCATAACTTCTAATCCATATGTCTGTTTGTTATGAAATTTTGATGGTGATGTTAGAGATATTTTATGTCAAAACCAAACATACTGCAATGTTATGTATTGATTATTCTTATGTTATAGAAACATTAACAATGTTTGCATATTACATAAAAAAAAAAACTTGCATATTTTATTACATGATAAAATGATACTTTTTTGTTTCAGAATTCTTGGTGTACCAACAGTGTCATTGGGATCTGTGGAGGACTCTGGACAGAGTAAAGTGGTATAGTGTTGTTGTGGCAAATTATTCAGTTTAGCACGATGACCCAATTGCCTATTTACTGTGAATGGTGTGGGGACAGATGGTGTGTTTTTTTGTTTGTTTTTTTTTTGCTTTTTTTTTTGCTTTTTTAACATGAGTGGAATTGAGTAGTCTATTGCAAGGATATCAGTACAGGGAAAGGTCACAATGAGGAAAAAATTATGGTCCCACGATCGTGTTATAACAGGGTTTCCCTCTTCATGTATTCACAGTGAAAAATGTGTTGTAAAGCAAGATCATTAGTTTAAAAGATGTTTTTCGTTTTTTTAAAGAATTGTTTTAGTTTGCAGGAATAGTTAAATAATTTTGAAAATATTTCTATAAAAAAATTGGGTGTTATGCCTCATATTCCCATCAAGGATGTGTTTTCAGAATATGTATACCCTACACATTAGTGGAGTTTCCTTAGCACCTTAGGACCAGAAAAATGTGCATGTTATAATGAAACCTTGCTACGTCAGGGTCAAAAAAATAATAAAATACAAATGAAAAGTACAATTTGGGCCACAAAAATTACCTTGTTATAGTGAACCTGGTTACATCAGCGCTCATAATGAGAGTCCACTGTTCAGGTATTGTAATATTGTTTGTAACTTTGTCTCTTTTTTTTTTCCTTTCTGCAGGTACTGGTTGCCTTGAAGGAGATTTGTGTTGGTCTTTGTTGAATGTACGTTTGTGTTTGTGTTTGTTATTTGTTGAATCACCTTCATCCTACATTTCATCTCATACCATTTCACCTTCATCCTTGAATATTCATTGAATATTCACTGAGAATACATTTGGAAATTCATCCTGGAATTCACGGACTCATCCCTGAAATATCTTAAATATACCTGAAAAAACCTGAAATATACCTGAAATACCTGAACTTGAAGAAAGCTGAAAAAAAAAAAACTTCAGAGTGTACGAGAATAAGACAGTATCAGAAGGAGAGAGAGTCTCAGAATCAGAGACAGAAAGAGTTAGAAAGAGTCAAAGAGAAAGAGAGTATAATCAAAGAGAGGAAGAGTGAGAATTGACGAGAAAAAGAGTGAAAATTAAAAGAATAAAAGAGTTTTAAGGAGTATTTGAATGAAAGAGTGCATTCTTTAAAAAGATAGTTAAAAAGTGTAAAAAGAGAATTGTCGTAGAGGAGGCGAGAAGTTTGCTGAAAATTTGAAAATTGAAATAAAGATTTCATTTGAGAAAAGGCGTGCAAGTCCAGAATTTACAGTGAAAGTTTATTGAAGAGCGCCATCTTAAGGCAAAAGCGTTATAGTTACGTGGTAAACGTTATTGGGGTAGACAACAATATTGCATCTTCAAGGATTATTCAAATGCGTCGTGCGCATGGCAGATTGTCGTTAGCGCGCTTCCGTGCGCATGGCAGATTGTTGTTAGAGCACTTCCGTGCGCATGGCAGAATGTTGTTAACCCTATGCGCACTCCCACACCCTAACGACAATCTGCCATGCGCACTCCCACGCTGTAACGACAATCTGCCAGGCGCAGGGAAGCGCGCTAACGACAATCTGCCAGGCGCAGGGAAGCGCGCTAACGACAATCTGCCATGCGTACGACGATGAATATTTGAAATATTCTGTGTTGAAATTTGCAGCAAATAATTCAACTACAGTTGACAAGAGTAATAGCTAGGAGTTGAAACTTTGAAGGAATTGTCAGAAGTGCGAGAAGCAATTTTGTGAGGTGAGACGAAAAGTATACTAAAAATTTTAAGTAAAAATATAGTTCGAAAACGCGATCTTGAGTTTTGAATTTTAATTAATTGTTAATAGGTTAAAAAATAATTGAAGGGCGCCATCTTCAGACAAAAGAATAATAGTTACGTAGTAAACGTTGAAGGGAGAGACAATGATATTGCACATTCAAGGGTTATTTAAAATTATTGGGTCGTGAATACAAAAGCCCAATTAGGAGAAGACATACCTTTATTGCAAAAGGAGCCATCTCAAGACAGAAACATTACAGTTTCTTTTATTTGTAGGCTTAGAATAATTGTCAGTGTAGACAAAGAATAATTGGCGAAATAGAAATCTTTATTCTAAAAAGCCCCATCTTTAGAGAAAAACATAAAGGAGACTGATTATTGGGCAGTAAAGACAAAAGCATAATTGGTAAAATACAAACTTTTATTGCAAAGAGCATAATCTCAAGATAAAGGCATAGTTTGCTCAAATTAAACATCAGATAATGTAAGCCGAAATTCCTGTAGGCAGATATCATAAAAGGAAATTGGCATAGCTTTTCCATAAAGTAGGAATTAAAGCACGTAACAGACCAAGAGCGCCATCTGTTGGTAGAGACATAAGGATCGGTGTCACAGCCTTACTGCTGGAAGTACATTATTCAGTGAAATACAGTACACATATATTAGTACAACTTTCAAGGCAGTTGAATGCTAATTTTGTTATCAATCACAGTACTAGTGGAGTAGAAGTGATTCATATAAGTATTTTGACTCAAGGAATATAACTGTGTTGATTGAACAGTTGATTGATAATTATACATTTATTTGGTAGTAGGTAACTACTTTCAAAGATTAGAAGCCCTGTAGCAAGTGAATTCAAGAATGTTATTGGTGATATCCTAGATATCCTGCATAAAGAGGTGAGTGAATGTGATGCATGTTGCAATGTGATCAAAGAAAATGAAAGCAGAGTACCATGTGAGGATTGTGGCAAGCAGTTCCATGTGATGTGTACAGGAACCATTTCTGAGGTTAGACTGTGTGATACAAGGTTGATTTGGATATGTTTAGCATGTGGAAGCAATAATATTGCCCATCGCATCTTTGACAAAATTGGCATTCCCTGTCATTTCAATAGATACGAGCTTCTCGAAGACATTGGAGATGAAGATTTTGGTGTTGATGTTTCACATTCATCATGCAAGAGCAACCAGCTGGGGCCGTATTCTGAGAGCTAATTAGTGTCTGATTAGCACTTAAAGTGAAAACAAAGTTCTGGTAAGGGCCTGAGAACCCGTCTGGCACCATTTCATATTTGCTTGCAATATATCGAAAGAGTCTACAAAGAAACTTACCTGGCTGACGCGGTTTGCCGGAATGATGAGTCGTTTTGGAGTATTTTGAGAAAAATAATAAAAGTCGGTAGACCGACTTTTATTCCAGAAGGCTCCAGACTAACTCGGTCTCAGGGAAAACTCGACCCTTTTTCAGACAATTTACACAGTTCGTGATCGCCATGTTCATCAGTACTCTATAATACTACGGGTACCCAACGAGGCCTTACTGAGCAGACAGGAAAGTGCGTGCTAATCCTGTACAAAACAAATGGACAGCGCAATGTCCTCAAGCCTATTAGTATACGCACATCACCTCAGTTGCTGAGACGCGCGGTCTTTGAAGTTTTTGTTGTTGTTTATCAAGCGTCTTTGATTGTTTTTAGAGGTGCTTGAGAGGCGCACACTATTTTGCATGCGCGCCAAAGAGGTTTTTGATGCGCGCGTTGTAACAACTCGGACCATTACTGCGAGTAGCCAGAACGCTATGTACATGTACAATGTAGTTTATACAGGCCGCTCCCATATGCATGGTACAACGCTGTACAATCCAGAGGGACAACCAATACAATTCATCCCGCCGTCAAGCAAAGCGAGGCCGAGTTATCCCCGAGTCCGAGTCTAGCCTGACCCCGTTCGGGTAAGTTCTGAGACTGAACGTTTTTGGTTAATATTTCCCATTTTCGTCGTTACCCATCGAATATCTTGTTATCACAGCGTTATTCCGCACATTTCCTAGGCATACAGGTACGTTCACATTTTGGAGCAAAATTTGACAACTTTTGCAGGCGTACCAGAACTTTCTTTGGGCTTTAATTACCGAATTGGTATTCTGAGAGCATGATTAAGTAGGGGGTATATTAACTACCATAGCAACAAGCGTTTTGGCGGGAAGGACCTTACGCGTTTGCGCGTATCAATGCGCGTGCACCTCTGAGAGGACTTAATCACAGAGTTAATTACCAATCGGTATTCTGAGGGTGTAATTAAGTATGAAAGTTAATGGAAAACATAATGATACCAAAGAGTGTCATTAACTACCCCGATATCACGCAATACATCGTGTTTTCTCTGCCACAACGATGCTTACCGTCTTCGGTAACCGAGGAGCGGTTGAATCTTGTTATCATGGTATCCGTAGAATTCAGAGAAAAAAAGAAATATAGCCGATCTTCGAGGAATTTTGTCATTATAGGTGAGCAAAGAGGTTGAGATCTTCGCGTGCGTAGGTGAGGGGTTGTAATCAAATACCGGAGTGAGCGCACGGAGCTCTAAGGTTGTAATTACAGGGAGCGTGCAGGAGCGCGCATTGAGGGCATATTTGCGCGTGTAATCATCATTTTGGCTTCTAACAACGCGTCTGATTGGATGGAATAATAATTAGATGGGAGGGACCTAAGATAATTACAGGGGACTTAATCATATCTTAATTACGTCCTCAGAATATCGATTTTGCCCATGATTAAGGGCCTATTAACTTCACGACTTAATCACGAAGTTAATTACAGACTTAATTACGACCTCAGAATACCACCCCAGAGAAAGAAACCAACCAAGAGGCTGAAAAAGAGGTATGTGAAAAGAAAGGACAAACTTGGAATTCCAAAGATCAGATTGTGACAGAGATGAATCAGATTCGACATTCATTACAAATCTGACCAAGAGGCAATTTCAGCCAGTAGAAACTGCAGTTGATGATGGTTGGACAACTGTGAAATCAAGGAAGACAAAAATGATTGCTAATGAGAAGACAAAAGTGACAACATCCCAAACAATGACTGACAATCCCAAGACCAAGACCAATAACAAGAGCTAAGTGAGATCAGTAAATGGTGTGATTCTCCAACCTGGTGTGACCTACATTGGCAAAAGCAATGAAAGCTTACTATTTTGAAAAACAGAAAAAAGCCAAGACCAGCAAGGGCAAGAATTCAAAAGTAAAAACAAGGCAAAAAGAACGTGATAAACTCGTGAAGCGAAATGTGAATGCAAACTTGGACACAGAACGAAATGATAGTCTGCAGGTAAATACTGAATCTGTATTGAATGTATATTCAAAGTGTGTTCAGTCACCTCACGTTATGGCAAAATATACTGAGCAAATCTATGCAAAAACACAGAGAAGTTGGTCTGATGTGGCTAAAAGCACTCCGAATATGACTAATGAATGTTGCATACCGAATGGTGATAAGTCTACATGTGCGTCTGTTCCTTCCACAGACATTGAAAAAGAAGTTTGGAATGTGAACAGGTTCTATGGAGGTGGAAATGCACGGCAACCAAGAAAGAAAGGTCGTTTCACAAAGATCAACAGACAAAGTGTGCTACCGGTAAGAAATGACTCAAAGCTGCCTAATAATGGAAAGTTCAAACCTGACATTCCTGAAGGAGAACATGTAGCAAAGAATGAAAAGTTGTGTAAGAATGAAGTATGTGACCATGAGGACAGTAATCCCACAAGCAGAGACAACACAGGCTCGAATGATATGTCCAAAGTGAAATGTGACAGAATCGACAATGTGCATGAATTAAACCCATGTTACAGTAAAACAAAAGATGTTGAAAGTGACAGACAGATATCAGTGAAGGAATTGTTCCCTGTGAATTCTAGTACAGATGTAAGTGTTCACTCTCCATGTCACAGACCTGTTTCAGTTACACAGAGCATGTGTGTTCAAGTTTGTAATGAATCAATATTCCTGCCTGAACGTGAAAAAACTACTAATCCATCTGACTGCATAGTAATGAATGATGATTCTGCAAAAAGTGATGACCACCATAATTCATATGATGTACAGGAATTGACAGTACATGTATTAGATGATGAACCAGCTGCAAGCGATTTAGAGACTGAAGAACGTGTCTGTAAGCCTTTTTTTCTCTTTCAGATTCTGAATTTGGTAGAAGGCAATCATATTCTATGACCAAAACAATCGTACAAGGAAATTTTAATCATGGTGATCAACGATATGGTTATACTGCTGTCAAACAATGTGCATGTAATTCTCTTGTGGCAGTTCTCTACACCGAAACAAAGAATGGAAACGAAATGAGACCTCGTGATCTTGATCAGATTCTGACACTTGGGAATGAGTTGTATTATTATTCCTTCACTGATATCTGTCTCAATTTGGTTTTCGAGAGAAGCATAATACAACTTATGCTCTTTTATATTTTGTTGATAAAGTAGCTCACGCAATTGATAATCACTCTCATTTAATTACTATTTTCTTGGACTTCTCGAAGGCCTTCGACACAATTGATCATGATATGCACCAAAATTGCAACTGGGGATTGATAAAAATGAAACTGTCATAGATTTTGTTGATAAATACATTTCATGCAACATTCGATGTGAAGATGAAGATGAGGAACTACATGAAATAGTGAGTAATGTTCAGCTTCACTCAAAGAAACATTCAAAATCATGCCAGAAAAAGGGAACAACTTGTAGATTTAATTTTCCAAGACCACCCTCTGAGAAAACTGGTGTTGTGAAGCCTGATGGTAATCCAGAAGTTTCTGATGAAGCACAGGATATTCTGTCTACAGTAAAGAATTCATCATGTATGGAAGGGAAATACGATAATGCTAGACAGCTCTTTGAAGTTCTTGGGATGTCTCAAAAGGAATTTGAAGATGCCTATAATGTTGTAGCTACAAAAGAAGATATAGTCATGAGAAGAGATCCAAAAGATATATGGGTGAATCAGTATAATAAATTCTTACTCAGAGCTTGGAATGCCAATATGGATTTGCAGTATTGTTGGGACCGCCGAGTTGGTACCCAAGGCAGTTAGAGTTAAACTCTAAAGGACACAAGAAGAAACCAGGCAACCAGTCATTTCGATGGTTCATGTCTCAAAAGTAGTCTTTTATTCGAGCTCGCAAGATTACATGACTATGACACGCCAGTGCTCATTCCAAGACTGCCTTTTACTCCAGTTAGCGTCCCAAGATATACCCCTCAACGCTCACTCTTAAATTTCTTACAACATCAAAGCATCATTCATCACCTTCTTGTATACAATGACTGTATTCTACAGTGACCGTTACCAATGACCATCGATTTTGTGGTCTGGTCTGGGGACAGGGAGTCTGCTTGAGGGTGATAAACTCTACGGGGCTCGTCCGTGGTAAAGGGAAGGAAGAACCACAGATACAAACAATGTTCTCAGTTAATGTGTCCGCCCATAAGACTTGCCCTACCAACTTTCAAGTGGAGTCCCAATTTGCCTAACTCTATCATAACAAATGATTATGCCTGCATTGTTTATGTTGTGTCATACTCGTCAAAAGCTGAAAGAGAAATGGGTTTGCTCTTGAAAAATGCAGAAAGTGAAATGAAAGAAGGCAATGAAGATGCTCGAAAGAGTATGAAAAAATAGGACATGTCTATATGCAAAATCGTGAAGTTTCAGCGCAAGAAAGTGTGTATCGTGTTTGTAGCCTGAGATTGAAAGAGTGCTCACGAAAAGTAGAGTTTATACCTGTTGGACCAAATCCTGTTAGAATGAGTTTACCAATGAGTGTTTAATGTACAAAGCAAACGAGACGATGATGATAGGAGTCCATGGATGCCCAGCAGAATTGATAAATATAAAGCCCGACCTGATGGTTGTGAATTTGAAAATATGTGTTTAGCCACATTTTGTTCAAAGTATAGACTACTCAGTGAATCTGATATAAAGGGTAAGAAACAGAAGCAGAATGTGTTCAAATTGAGAGGTCAGCTGGGCTATGTATAAAAACGAACAAGAACCAGTGATGCTGTAGTGAGATATCCTCGTTTTTCAGTGACTGTAACCCCTGAAAAGTATTATCAGATTATACTGCAACTATATTTACCATTTCGCACTGATAAACAGTTAAAACCGGATCAATTTTTGACTTATGATGATTTTTATAAGACTGGTTCTGTACGAATGTTGAACAAGAGACTCGAAAGTGTTAAAAACATTGTCAATGAAAATCTAAGGCAGTACGAAAAAAATGCTGATACAGTTGATCAAGCACAAGAATATCTTGAGAAATTTGGTCCACAAGAAGATGCATGGGGCCTACTTTGTCCAGAAACAGAAGTAGAAAGACATGAAACAGTTAAAATCCGTGAAGAAATTGAAGATGTTGATAATGAATTTAGAATCCCAGATCTTGAATCTAAATCAGGAGAGAAAAAGTTATATGGCATAGAATTTCGATCATGTAGCATTACAAAAGAAGACAGTAATGTGTTATTAAGAACTTTAAATAGCATGCAGCAAAAAGTATTCTACAAAATACGACAATGGTGTCTTGACAGAGTTAATGGAAAACAGCCTGCAACATTTCAGATTTTTGTGACAGGTGGTGCTGGAACAGGTAATGCATATGTAATGAAGGGACGCGAATTCTTGGCAGAATGATGCATAATCCAGACGGCGTAAATCCGTACTGAGGAGTGGGGGGGGGGGGGATGGTCACCATCACCACGATTACAAGCCCATAACCGGACCGGGGGGGGGGGGGGGGGGAAGAAGCTTGGTGCCCCCCCCCCCCCACACACACACACACTTTACAGGGACCGGATGTCCCACTCTTCCTCTCACCTCCCTGTTTGCATGAAATATAAAGTGGGAGGAAAGTGGCAGCAAAAATATGAAGACTTTTTGTTCTTGTTGCTTTTTTTTTTTTTGCTTGTCAGATGACTTTCGGCGGAAAAACAGACCTTAAAAGTATGAAGACATTTTTTTTTTTTTTAATATCTGTGAGAGGGAGCGGAGCGACCGAACGGGGGAAGGGTGTGTAGGGGGGTATCCCTCTCCCACACGAGGAAGATTTTGCATTTTCAGACCTGAAATTCAGCGATCTGGTGCACACTTTTGGTGAAAATTTTATTTTCTTTTATTAAAAGAAAAATAAGAAAATGAAATATTCACAATATATTATTGAAAGACTAAATCGAGGTATTTCAGCTCTTGCTCCGCCTGTGCGACATCACTGTGAAGGCCTACTAAATAATGGGGCCTATCACCGGCGTAGACAGGATTTGACCTATAGGAGGAGCGGTTATGTGAGGGAGCGAAGCAAACGGGGGGGGGGGGGGTATAAATCTTTTTGTATTGAAAATTTTGACATTTTACAGTCCAAAAACTGCCGTTTGTAGCTATATTTTCGCTTTGGAAATTAAGGGGGGCACACCGGGTGCAACTGCTGTCAATCACTGGCAGCAACATCAGGAGAATGACCGCTATTTGATAGCGATTAAATGCGAGCGAGCTTGAAAATTTTGACATTCTACAGTCTAAAAACTGCCGTTTGTCGCTATACTTTTTCGCTTTGGAAATTAAGGGGGCCGCGCCGGGCGCAACTGCTGTCAATCACTGGCAGCAACATCAGGAGAATGGCATAGCGGTCAAATGCGAGCGAGCGGAGCGAGCGAGCTTGAAAGTTTTGACATTTTACAGTCCAAAGACTGCCGTTTGTGGCTGTATTTTTTCGCTTTGGAAATTAAGGGGGACACACCGGGCAAAACTGCCGGCAATTACTGGCAGCAACATCAGGAGAATAGCATAACGAATAAATGCGAGCGAGCGAAGCGAGTGAGCTTGAAAATTTTGATATTTTACAGTCCCCCAAACTGTCCTTTGTTGCTGTATTTTTTCGCTTGGGAAATAAAGGGGGCGCACCGGGCGAAAACTGCTGGCAATTACTGGCAGCAACATCAGGAGAATGGCATAATGATTAAATGCGAGCGAGCGAAGAGAGCGAGCTTCAAAATTTTCACATTTTACAGTCCAAAAACTACCGTTCGTAGTTATATTTTTCGCTTTGGAAATTAAGGGGGACCGCACCGGGCGTAACTGCTGTCAATCACTGGCAGCAACATCAGGAGAATGACATAGCGATTAAATGCGAGCGAGCGGAGCGAGCGAGCTTGAAAATTCTGACATTTTAGAGTCTAAAAACTGCCGTTTGTAGCTATACTTTTTCGCTTTGAAAATTAAGGGGGGCGCAACTGCTGGCAATCACTGGCAGCAACATCAGGAGAATGGCATAGCGGTTAAATGCGAGCGAGCGGAGCGAGCGAGCTTGAAAATTTTGATATTTCACAGTCCAAAGACTGCCGTTTGTGGCTGTATCATTTCACTTTGGAAATAAAGGGGAGCGCACCGGGCGAAAACTGCTGACAATTACTGGCAGCAACATCAGGAGAATGGCATAATGATTAAATGCGAGCGAGCGAAGCGAGCGAGCTTCAAAATTTTCACATTTTACAGTCCCAAAACTACCGTTCGCAGCTATATTTTTCGCTTTGGAAATTAAGGGGGGCGCACCGGGCGCAACTGCTGTCAATCACTGGCAGCAACATCAGGAGAATGGCATAATGATTGAATGCGAGCGAGCTTCAAAATTTTCACATTTTACAGTCCCAAAACTGCCGTTCGTAGCTATATTTTTCGCTTTGGAAATTGAGGGGGGCGCACCGGCCGAAAACTACTGTCAGTCACTGGCAGCAACATCAGGAGAATGGCATTATGGTTGAATGCGAGCGAACGGAGCGAGCGAGCTTTAAAATTTTGATGTTTTACACTCCAAAAACTGCCGTTTGTATATTTTTCGCTTTTGTTTGTCCCACTTTTATGGGAGAACCATCCCCCCCCCCGATCGACGCCTCTGCATATGAGGGTGCTTTTGTTAAGTGAAAGATCTGCTGCACACTCTTTGATGAATTAGGGATATATACGTCAATGTCAAAAGTGTACAAAGTTTATCGAAAGGGATCCTGTATAGCGGAGCTTTTGCATGCTTATGATTGCAATACAACGATCTGGTGCATTGTTCTGGGGATATTTGGACAATTTTCCATTAAGAAAGTTCGAGATTTGTCCTCATCTCGGGAATTGCTTGGGGGATAAATGATCTGTCTGCCTAAACACTTCCAAAGGGGCGGGGCAAATGCCCCTTTGCCCCCCCCCCCTCCCCCCCCCCCCCCGAGATAGATTTGACGCCCCTGATCTTCCCTGGGAATGCCCATAGATGTATCCTGACTGAGTAATCAGTCACTGTCGTTTCTCAGGAATGATTCAGGAAATGGAGGGGGTTCAATTATGACGATATAGTTTTTGTTATTGTTTGTTTGTTTGTTTTCGTACATATTTTGCAGATGGTCCCCAAGTTACTCGCGTCATAGCATATTTACATGTAGGCCTATACTATTTGACGTTGTCAACGTCTGAGCCATACCTTACAGTGACTGTATGTCGATGTTACTTTCTTCGCGAGCGAGCGAAGCGAGCGAGCGCTTGATAAAATTATGTATACATTTTCCTACAAGATAGAATACTGTTCAGCTATGTTACCTGTCTGAAGGCCGGCGTACAAACGTCATGCAATATTTTTATTATGTCAAAATTGTTACAATCACATTTCTGCTTCCTCCATTTTTTTCCTCAAAATTCAGGGGGGGGGGGATGATTGTACAGGCCATCCCCCCCTCCTCCATTTCAGGGGGGGGGATATATCCCCCCATCCCCCCCCCCCCGGGATTTACGCCCATGAATCCAGATGATATTTCAGTTATGAAAGTAGCTCCAACTGGAATTGCAGCTTACAACATTGAAGGTAGTACTATTCATAATGCTCTATTCATACCCATTTCTGCTACACTTCCTTACCAACCCCTTGGAGAAGAAAAGATAAGTCATCTACGTAATCAGCTGGGTCAATTGCAGATACTTATAATTGATGAAATATCCATGGTTGATCAAAAGCTGACAGGTATATACATGGACGTTTAAGGCAAATAAGGCAGACACGCGATGATGCTCCATTTGGAAAGGTTTCAATTATTGCAGTTTGAGATTTTTATGAATTACCCCCAGTGAAAGGTACTCCATTGTATAAACATACACTGCAAAGTTCTTTATGGACAGACAACTTTTCTTTAATTAACTTGGATGAAATAATGAGACCAAAGGATGATGCAGAGTTTGCTATTCTTCTGAACAAAGTAAGGGTAAAGGGAAAGGAAGATGAATTATCAACTGATGATACAGCAGTTCTTCAATCATGCGAAACTGGAGAACAATGTGAGGATGCATTGCACATATATTCTTCAAACTAACAAGTAAATGACTGGAATAAAAGAATGCTTCACAAGAAATGTACAAATATCATATGTATCGATGCAGAAGATTTTGAACTGGGTGATGAGGGTAAAAGCAGAGCATGTGACAAACCACGAAAATGTACTAAAGCTTTTTTGCTGGCTTATCTTTGGATTGCTGTAAATTCTAAAGTGATGCTTATCAGAAATGTAAATGTGACCAAAGGTTTATCGAATGGCCGCATTGGCACTGTGACTGACATAATAAGATTCAATGACAATTCAGGACCTACGAGTGTATTGGTAAAATTTGACAATGAAAAAGTAGGAACTCAGTCAATAGAAATGCAACAGGAATCAATTGGGGAAAAAATATACTAAGAGACAATTTCCCTTGAAATTAGCATATGCATGCACAATACATAAAGTACAAGGCATGACAATAGAAAGAGCTGTTGTTTCTCTGAAAAATATATTTTTGCCTGGACAAGCATATGTAGCTCTGAGCCGTGTAACGTCATTATCCGGACTAATTATTGAAGATTTTAATTCAAAATTTATGTATTGCAATCCAGCTGGTAAAGAAAGCTTAGAGACCATGCCAACATTTCTTGACGAAAAGAGTATTGCCAATGATGTTACCAATACAACTATGAATATCATATTACATATCATTCAAGGCCTCAAAGCACATTTCAAAGATATCCAGTCAAATTGTGTCTTTCAAAACTCTGATATCATTTGTTTAACAAAAACTTGGCTTAATGATGACATTTTTATGTGAATTTACATCAGTTTAAAATGTTCAATCAATCTCGGGCAAAATCTTATTCTGACGACAGTCCCTTATTTTCTGCACTGAAAAATCAAGCACATGGGGGAGTTGCAGTGTACAGTACAATCAGATCTATTAGTAGGCTCAAATTACATATCAAGAACCTAGAATTTATAACATTTGCAGTAACTCATCCTTCATTTCTTATTTCAGTGATATATTGACCTCCTAGATATGACAACAAACAGTTTTGTGAGAAATTGAGGAAATTACCTGTAGAATTACAGCAAAGAAGTACAAAATGCATAGTTATTGGCGACTTCAATGAAAATCTCAGACAAAGTTCAGGTGATTCACATGTGCATAAATTGATGTGTTCTTATGGATATCAACAACATGTACATGATGCTACAACCGAAGGTGACACATTGATTGATCATGTATATAGCATAGGTATTAATAAACTTACCACTGAAGTTATTCCTCTTTACTACAGTTACCATGAAGCTGTTAGAATACAGTTTTGATAAATTTTGTTTTGACGAGTAATATAAATTGCATTTTTCCTGTTTACACTATGTGCTATATAACACAAATTTTGAATTATTTCAAGCAAATCAATGCTAAATGTTATAAGTTTTCTGACCTGTGTTTGTCAAAAAATTGCATTCATTAGTTGTTGTTTTATTAGTCTTTGGTAGCCATGGAAGTGAAAGTAAAGCACTGACAAAATAATGCATCAGTTTTAGTGTGTTTCATCTAGGCCTATATGGCTAACATCTTTATGGCTTTTCTTTTGCCTGGGGAAGAATGAATTAGTCTGTGCTTGTGCCTAACACGTCGATCTCAGACCCCGTTTACAGTGCGAGGCTCGGCCGCGGCCGAGCCGCGGCCGAGCCCACCTTCATTTCAGTGTAAACGCGCAAAAGGCCAAATGCGAGGCCAAAATTGGCCTCGCATTTGGCCACGCTCTGGAGGTGGTCTCGGCCGCTAGCCGCGGCCGAGCCCGGCCTTTTCTCAGTTTAAACGCAAACTGGGCCAAATGCGCGGCCAAGTTTAGTCTGGCTACCAAACCCTCTGCCCTGTACTATTTCGCTGTTCAGGATATTAACCCCTCAACGTCGAAAACTAGTATAGTTTAAGGTGGTTTTGTCCTGCAAAGGATTTTTTCCTTCGGCAAAGGCCTTTGCCCGAACGGCGACTTCGTCGCCACGGAATTCAGTTGGCAAAGGGTCTGAAAACCAGACAATACCAAATTGCGTTTGTTTACGAGCAGAGCGCCACTACGACAAAATATTGAAAGGTTTGAATAAAAAGCGCGGCCGAGCCCGGCAGTGTAAACGGACAAAATTGCGGGGCTCGGCACCGCAATAAGCCAGTTCACAGTTACAATCTGAGCATGTGCAGATAAAGGTCATTGCAGACCTTCTCTTGAAATGGATTTGCAACTGAGGTATTCAAAACCTAGATAGAGCTTCTTGACAACTTTGTTGTTAATGAACCAGGTGCAGATTGGTATTTACAGGTAAATGTGCATTCTTTCCAGCAATATTAATAAAAGGCATCCATGCAGCACTGACATGTAAATTAACACTTCCTGCATTGCTGTTTTCAACAGCTCTTCTTGAAGACCATTCCATGTTTTGCAAAGTCTGTGGTTGGAGAGGTCATTGCAGACTAATGCTAACCGTGAACTGGCTTATTGAGGCTGGGCTCGGCCGCGGCTCGGCCCAGCCCAGCACTGTAAACGGGGTCCTTGTGTCCAAGTGTTTTTAAGTGTTTGTTTTTTTTCGTTAATCCGAAACACGAAAATTCCCTATACTTAGAGGTTCGTTAATCCGAAAATGAAAAAGGGTTCGTTAATCCGAAAATATGTGGCGTTATTCCGAAGGTTCGTTACTCCGAAGATTGGTTAATCCGAAAATGAAATTCGGAACAATGAACCTTCGGAATAATGAATCTTAGGAATAAAGAGCCTTCGGAATAACGAACCTTCGGAATAACGAGCTGTAACCCCCACCTCTACACAGAGCCAGAGGGCCCGAGTTACCAGACTGAAAGAATATTAAGACCATCCGAGGTGTTACGTGTCATCAACCCCAATAGCAGGGCACCACCATTCTCCATACATGCCATACGCGAATGAGCTGGACCACATATAACCAACGTTGCACTCAAGGATAGAGGGAGCAGCGAAACATTAATTAACTATGTGATGTGGGATTATGTCTTCCTTCCTTTGAATAACAAATCTTTGTTACTCAAAACCTTATTAATCTGACTGGCGAAAATGCATCAACTGCATTTTTCGTGACCTTTCAGTTTCTCCACTAGTGCGAGTGAAATCATCACGAATAAATCAACAGATTTTACACCGAAAGATAAACAAGAGTACTAAAATAAGTGGATAATTACGTGTTAAATATAAGTATTACGTATATATATTTTTCATCCTAGATTAGAATTTGTATTAGACAAAAAGATGAAAAAGGGGTCTTTTTTCACATGTTTGTCATTTCTCTATAGTGCGGAGTTCTTAGAATTGCTGCACAAGACATATAGCTACATCAAATGATAAAAAAAACCAACACAATTCGAGAAAAAAAAGTTAGATTCCAAAACTTTTTTATGATATTGATTTGAATCTTCGAATTCTATGGATTTAATTGCTCATTTCGAAACAAGGATGGATTTATCACGATCTCGAAACAAACAACGAACACGAAAAAGTATGGAAATCTTGCGAAAACAAAATCTCATGCACCCTTTGGTGGATATTTAACACATAAGGTTCAGGGGTGCACCACGGAGAGTAGATGAACTGCTTAGCTACACCCCCCCCCCCCAAAAAAAAAAAAAAAAAAAATATTTCACTGTAATGAGTATAATCTTGCTACGACGAGATGAATAAGAAATAGATATGTCTTTGAAGGTGATTAATATTCCCCTTAACACTTCTGCACTGGTACACGGCCGAGAATATTAAACGGTAACGAGTGTGCTGTTACCACAGCAACATACATGAATTGGCACTTTAACAGTATTAGTAGTTTGATCTGATTTCGATGAAAAACTGCACGTTCACCATGACAACGCACTTTCCAGCATGTTGAAAGATGTGTCTTGTGCAACTTTGTTTCGAGTTTTTCATGTGTGCCACTTTTCTTGTGAATTGCCTGAAAACTGGAGAAACAGTTCGATCCTAAATCCCATTTTGGCGCATCAGCCATCTTACCTGATTAATTCAAAGTTTAAAGGTCCTGTTTTCCTTTGGGAACAGTGATTTAAAAAATGTTCAAGATATCACATTTGATGCATGTGTGTAGGTCTGTTGTATCACAAGACATCCTACCTTATAACATTTTCGAAAAAAGCCTTAAATATAAGGAGATATCAGTATTTTTCTCATTACCCCCCATAACTGTATAGGCGGTTTACTCTGGCAACATGTTGTTCATATTTTGTGTATTTAACAATACTTAAAACATTGATTGTAGAATGCAAATTTTTACAGTGGTGTTTTCTATCCCAAACTCACATTTTGGAACTGTTTTAAAGCACTAATGCTGTTTTTTGTTTCATCTGCAAATGGTAAATAATGGCGTTAACATCGAGATAAAAGTACAAAAAGGGAGGCCTACAATTGTGAGTAAAATGATAATCAAAGACTGAACAAAAATTCTACGAGTTTGATTAAGAAAAAGAAAAAAAGAAAACCGGCGTTTAAAAAAAGGAGATGTTTCTCTTTTATATTATGTTTACATTGTTATATACGTTAGACCCTATTGTAAAAATGAATGAATAGATAAATATATACATATATATATATATATATATATATATATATATATATATATGTATATATATATATATATCAATTAATGCATTGATAAAAGAATAGATGAATAAGTAAACGTCAGAATATTGGTTGGAGGGAAAATTCACCGAGGCTGACGTCACGTCACATCATTTTTTTTTTTTTCATATTGAAATTATTTTAGGTCACATGAGAAGTTCTCGGCCTATGCAAGTTCGAGAATTTCATAACGTCGGACATGAAATATATTAATCTTGGGTCTGCCTATAATATTGGATTGTCATGGCTAGTACAAAGATGTGTGTTTTTGTTAAAGTTTACATGCCGATAATGCTTCTCTGATGTGTGTTGGTGTACGTCTACACATGTTTTTCTGACTGATTTAGATTTAAGTGTATCTTGTTACTTTGATTATCAAGCAAGGTTAATTCTGTATACACAGGATTGTCATTGCCATTGTTACTTATTGTTATCTGGATACGGTCAGATGCCTTTCAAGAATGTGATTTGGGGGAAAAACTTTATAACTGAAATGATAAATGATAGGTACTTTTTACATACTGGAATGCCGATATATAGATCTTGATACCGGCGGATATTACTTTATTGGATTCGTGTCATTTATTACCTCCGCCAAGGGAGGAGGTTATGTTTTCGTTACCGTTGGTTTGTGTGTTCGTTCGTTCGTTCGTTCGTTAGTTAGTTAGTTAGTTTACAAGTCCGTGTGCAAAATAACTCAAAAAGTAGTCAACGGATTGAGATGAAACTTCCAGGAAAGGTTGAGAATGACACAAGTACCAAACAATTAACTTTTGGTAGTGATCCGAGAATTTTTGGGAAATTTATGAAGGTTTTTTGATATTATTTTGGCAGGTAGGGTCAATGAACTTGGGAGTTCAGGCTGGGCGTATTTGAGGTTTGCATGCGCGCACTAAAGTGCGTGCTCTAGTTTCTGCTAGTACGAGGCGCGCGGTGCAGCTGAGGGTTTATGACGTATAACTATGGGTGGAAATCTATATACCTACATCTGGAAGAACAAGATCAGTGGTGAAAATGAGCTTGCATGCTTGGCGGAGGTCTGCGCTCTCAGAGTGCTTTTCTAGTTATAGTATGTATTTACAATTAACACACAAGTAGAATAGAATTTTGGGTATTGTCCCCCCCCCCCCTTTTGTATGTTTCGCTAATTACCTCCGCCAAGGGAGGAGGTTATGTTTTCGTTACTGTTGGTTTGTTCGTTCGTTCGTTCGTTTGTGTGCAAAATAACTCAAAAAGTATTGAACGGATTGGGATGAAACTTGCAGGAAAGGTTGAGAATGACACAAGTACCAAAAGATTAACTTTTGGTAATGATCCAAGAATTTTGGGGAATTTATGAAGGATTTTTGATATTTTGGCAGGTAGGGTCAATGAACTTGGGAGTTCAGGCTGGGCGTATTTGAGGTTTGCATGCGCGCACTAAAGTGCGTGCCCTAGTTCTGCTAGGGCGAGGCGCGCCGCGCATCTGAATGTTTATGACGTAACAAAGGCTTCTACATTGGGGATCTCGTGCAATTTTTTTTTTCATTGAGTTTTTATTGATCAAATTAACAAGATTACAAAAACATCACAACAAAATTCGAAATGATAAAAATACTACTACTAATAAATAATAACAAAAAATTAAGTCAAAAAGATGAAGAGAATCAAAGCAAAGCAGCATAGAATAAAGTCAATAAGAATGTTGTACATATGCAATGGTACAGTCATAAACAATAATATCGCTTCAATATGTTAAATTCAGAGTGTTCACCGCAATAACATACCTTTACATCATATGTCAAATCTCCATTTACGGAAATGAAGTACAAGTTTTCCATTCTTATTAGCAATGCGATACTCAAGTTCTTTACATGTTTTTAAATACACCTTAAATCCTTGAAATGAGGGTTGGTTACCTCTGAATTTACACAAATAAATATAATATTTCAAGATAAGGAAAATATAAGTTATAAATTTATCATCTTTAAACCCGAAAAATTTTTCAAAAACGGAGGGGTTATAATTTTTCTTAGTGTTTTGATTTATGACATTAATTATGTCATCCCAAACTTTTTTTACGTGCTGACACTCAATAAATATGTGAATAACAGTTTCTGGCAATCTCTGACAGAATGTGCAGTTGGGGGAGTCCTTCCTTTTGATTTTGTGCAAAAAATCATTTAGTGCTATAACTCTATGATATAGCTTGAAATAAAAGGAACGAACTCGAGCGTCAATAGAACTTTTAAAATTTCTCAGATGGATGTTATCCCACAATTCTGAATCTGGATTTAACGACAGGTCTTTCCAAAAACAAATTTGTTTTGCTGGAGCACAGTCCTCTGACATAATTGAGTAAACATATTTCGGAACTTTCTTTGCTAAACATAACTTATTTACTATCGTGTCAAAAATTTCATTATGATCCCAATTTGATATAGTTAACCATGTTTGAGGAATATTGCTCATTAAAGAATTAAATTTTCTCCTTCCTGTGGGCGAAATACCGAAATCAAGAATAAGTTCTTCAAAAAGTTTGCTTCCAGGGAGTGGTGAATCTAAAAGATCACTGACAAAGACTATACCTCTATCAAACCACTCTTGATAAAAAAAAGAATCGCTTTGACTTGGATCTAATATTTCTGTTAAACCATAAACATTGACATGATCCTAAATCCGAAAATTTCACACCAAACTCCTTATTTATTGCTTTCTCCCTGAAAAAATACCAAGTTGTAATAGAATCAGATAATTGAGAGCATGGTAACTTATTCAAAACAGATTCAGGTACATGAGATTTCCATAAAATATCATTCATCTGATTAAAATCTTCTAATACTGAAAGTTCAATTACCTTCCATAAACTACTGTAATTTTTGTCCAAAAGAAGTTTGACCCAAGCCATTTTCTGTGACATGGCAAAAACATATGGATCGATCATTCGCAGCCCACCCGAAGCGAAATCATTACAAACATATTTTCTTTTTACTCTATCTCTTCCACCACTCCAAATAAATCTATAAAATATTCTGTCTAACTCTTTGAAAATTTTTTTTGGGATCTTTATACATAATACTGAAAAAAGATACAACATTTGAGGTAATAATAAGGTTTTAACCACACAAATCTTTCCAATTAAGGATAAATTTCTGACGCGCCAACAGTTTAGGGTCGCTTCTATAGATTTCAATTTAGGTTTGTAGTAAAGAGCAAAAACTTTGCTGACATCTAGTGAAAAAACAACTCCAAGGGTTTTGAAAGTATCTGTTTTCCAAATAAGACCATTTTCAGAGTATGGATTTATTTGAGAGCCTCTTTTAGCACCAACCCAAATTGCCTCCGACTTAGATATATTTAATTTACAACCTGAACATACTGCAAAATTTTCAAGCAAATCAAACAAATGATCAAAAGAACTGAGTGAGCCATCTAAAAAACATGTGGAATCGTCTGCTAACAATGATATTTTCACTTCTTTTCCTTCTACAGGAATACCTTTGATATCATTATTTTGTCTTACAGCTAAAGCCATTGTTTCTATAACTAATAAAAACAAATATGGAGAAATAGGACAACCTTGAAAGATTCCTCTTTCCATCATAGCAGCTTTAGTAAAAAAAAATCCATTATTTACAACATAACTCTTTCGGGTGGAATAAAGAGTTTTAATCCAGTCAACAAATTTATCCCCAAAATTAAATCGTTTTAGAACTTTTAATAAATATTCATGGTTGACACTATCGAATGCTTTTTGTATATCTAAGAGGAGAATGGCACCAGGGAGGTCATGATGTTCTGTATATTCTAATAAATCCATAATCAGTCTAATATTATTTCCAATATTTCGTCCCTTTAAAAGACCAGATTGGTCCGAGTGAATAAGTTCATTAATGCAGTTTTTCAATCGATTTGCCAAAAGCTTTGCCAAAATTTTATAATCCACAGTCAACAATGATATGGGCCTATAGTTTTTTAAATACATCTGGTCTTTATCTTTCTTTGGGAGAAGAGTAATAATACCGTTTCGTTGTGATGAAGACAAAAGCCCACTGTCCAATGAAAAATTAAATGAATCCAATAACAAGTCAGAAATATCAGGCCAGAAAACTACATAAAACTCCACCGGTAAACCATCATATCCTGGAGTTTTATTGTGTTTCATTGAGGTGAGTGTTTCATATATTTCTTTTTTAGAGAAAGGTTGTTCCAAAAACAATTTATCATTTTCTTCTAATTTGGGTATTTCAAGAGAGTCTAAAAAAATATCTCTGCTGTTGTTGTCTTGTCCTTCTTGATTTTTATACAAATTCTGATAAAAATTATGAATTTCTTCTAATATATTCTTATGATTAGATATCATTTCATCATCAGAATTTTTTATTCCATGAATGGTTTTTTTTTCTCCCCATGCCTTTTCTCTAAATTACAAAAATATTTGGAACTTTTTTCTCCTTCTTCAATCCAACGCATTCTTGAGCGGATAATAAGGCCCTGAGTTTCATATTCTAAAATTTTATTCAAATCGGTTTTCAAATGTTCAAGGCGTTCAATAAACACGACATTGTCAGGGTCATTATTTATTTGCATGTTAATATCATCTATCTCTCTAAACAACTTATTTTTAGTGGCATTCCTTTCTTTCTTTTTTCTGGCACCGTACTCTATGCAAACACCTGTTATTGTACATTTAAGAGCATCCCACATAATATTAGGATTACATTGACTATCTTTATTATCAATTCTAAAATCTTTTATCTTTTCTTTAATCAGTTTTACAAATTCAGCATCATTATGTAAATAATTACAATTAAGTTTCCAAAAACCAGGTCCTTTCTTTGGTTGATCATCCTTAAAATTCAAAGTTACCACAGAGTGATCTGATTGAATCCCTGGGATGATTTTTGATTGCAAACAGTTATTAACAAAGTTGTCTGAAACAAGAATAAAATCTAATCGGGATAGGACCTTTGGGTTTATTTGATGCCTGGTATATTGTTTTAAATTTGGATGAAAATGTCTCCAAATATCACACAAATTGTATTCTACTATCAAAGTTTGAATAATTTCACTAACTTTTGTGTTTGAATGTCTTTGTTTAGCTCCTCGGTAATCTTGAGGGCCCAACACAGCATTAAAGTCACCAGCACATATCAATGATGTATAATTAAATTGTTCTACTTTAGCAAAAACTTCAAGGAAAAAATCAGAGTCATCATTATTAGGTTCATATATATTAACAAGTAAGAGAGATAAACCATTAATAGTGACATTATTAATCAAAAATCTCCCATTTGGATCAGAATATGAAGAATGAGTTACTGGTGAAACATGATTGCGAATCAAAATGGCAACACCACGACTATTGGAAGTATGACTCGAAAACCATGCATGTTCCCCCCATTGCTGTTTCCAAAATTTTTCATCTTCAACAGAGGAATGTGTCTCTTGAAGAAAAATGATATCACTGTCAATTGATCTTAAGTAATGAAAAATCTTTCTTCTTTTTACAAAATCTTGAATACCTCGACAATTAAATGTACTTAATTTTAGTGCCATGGATAATCATGATATAATATCACTAGTTGCGTAAACCAAACACTAGAAGCACTTGCATTGTAGAACATGGTGTAGCCTGGAGATAACATACATGTAGTTGAAACAAAATATAGGAATAGAGCTGCTTGATATAAAGTATCAAATATCATTACATGTACAAACATAAAAAGAAACGAACAAAAAGCACTGATTGCTGCTTTGAATTTAAACATGATCAGAAAAAAAGTCAGTATACAAAAAAGCTAGATTGAGCGAAAACAACAGCGGGGTGCAATTGCACCAAGATAGGTGACCAGTGGCTTCAAATCAACCTCAGCCCTGGTCTGGAAGTGCAAACAACAACTAGAGCAACTTTGAGCAAAAGAACACTGTGTGGCTATAAATGTGACCGTGCACCTCAAAACGAACATAAAGTCGCACACACTGATTTTGCGTGAGGACTGAAAATATGTGAAATGGGTCAACCTAGCCGATCTTGACTTTTTCATATTTCCTGAAAGAGCGGGTCTTCTTTCACATTATGCTAAAATTTGGTATCATAAAACGGGCAGGAAAGTGTTTATTTTTAGCAGTTTATCTCGAACATTTTTGGGAGAATATTGTGATTAAGTGTGTCTTTAGAATCCTTTTTTCATTTCTGAAAAACCTTGTCCACACTCTTCACTTTCAACTCTAATAACTTTTGAAAGGATAGTGCTACTGCTTTGAAAGTTGGCGTTAATTATGGACAGAATGTGTTAATGAGGCATGCTTAATTTCAGTTTAATCTGATAATCCCTTCATTGTTGTTACTCTGGTGGTTTACTTCCTGTTTATTGTCCCATTCATCGCACAGCCAGCACGGTTTGGTAAAGATTTAGCGCTTGAATAGACACTGTACTTAAGAGCCTCTTTTCTTAGTTCCCACTTTTCCTGAGTTTGTGCTTTCTTTCCAATATTCAGATAGGTTAGAACAGTCCATTTGATTTGAGTTATACATCATTGTAAAGCTTAAGGTCTGCTCTTTCAGAATATGGTCTTAACTAAAAATTCATGTCTGGCGACTTTTTGTTTGTTTTGAGGTGCAGGGTCACAAATACTATTGTATGCCTCTTTTAACACATAATAAGCAGTTTCTACAGAGCCAAAACAAAAAGGCACATTACCACACATGCAATGCAATGTTACAATGCTACAACAGCAAACTGAAGAATTAGATCAACATAAAAAAAAACCCTCTAAGTCACGTCATCTGTATAATAGTACCACCTAAAAACAGATGACCCCCAACTCTCCGCAATGAGCTACTGTAATGAACCCCCCCCCCCCCGGAAAAAAAAAGGAGAGGGAGAGCCGAGTAATATATAACAAAAAAAAAACCACACATACCTATTAAATATGTATACATCCCCTTCTCAGAATAAAACGGAACATAGCGAGCATCATAGGAAATCCAGAGATATAAAAGGTGACTGGACCATAAGTCATAACTGGACATCATGAATCTCCAAGATTCAAACATTTCTCTTACTTTTTTCCTTTTAACCACATCACTCGCCATAATGAAGTTTAAATGACTAACTTGGTAATAAACATTATAATAAAATAAATAATAATGAACCCCAAATTTTGTATTACATTCAAATACACTTACAGCTACTTATGGTTTAAGGCAATAGTTGCGTGTAAATACGATGTACATATAGCTAAAATGAGAGATATTTCGGAGAAGGCATTTGTTCACTCCACTTGTCATTATATTTAGTTTTTACTTTATACACCTTTTCTTTCAGCAATACCGGTACAGCTTACAGCTGTATGGTAATAAACTTACTAGATAAGTCTTCGAAGATACTCCATTATCTAAAAAAAAGTTCAGTGTTTTTATTTAATAATTTCTTTCTCTCAGCTGATGTTGTGAAAGATTTCTTGAAATCTTAAACTGCCGTAGTAGTGCCTGGAATTAGTCCACTGAAACGACTTTCCCGGAGGTTTGATCTCTGTATCGAATCTTATCAGGATAAGCGAAAAACGGCCTCTTGCCTTCGTCTTTCAGGCGCTTAAATTTTTCCTGTTTCTTCCTGCGTAACTGGAGAACCCTTTGCGACAAGTCCTCTGCCACAAAGACCTTGAGATCATGGTACATAGAGCTGGGGGGCATTTCATCAACGAGTTCGTCGGAGTTTTCACCGACAAATTTGCTATCAGCCAATCAGACGCAAGGATTTCGTTAGCTTTTAACAGTTGTCAGTGTAAATCCTTGCGTCTGATTGGCTGATAGTAAATTTGTCGGTGAAAACCTCCGACAAACTCGTTGATGAAACGCCCCCCAGGTCTGCTTAAGCTTCTTGCTACATGCTTTCCTGACCCGTTCCTTGGTTACAAATGTCGAAAACGCGACATGGATTCTTCTTGGTTGCTTGGAATGAGTCCCATCTTTGCCTACAGGCTGATGTGTGGGCGTTCGGTGGCATCTTTCTATCTTTGAGAGATCTGCTTCTGGAACCTCAGCGTATTGCAGAAATTGAGTGACCGTTTTCATACAATCTTCCGCTGTTGGGTTTGAAGATTCTGCAATACCAAAGAGTACGAGATTCTTTCTTCGTCCCCTATTCTCAAGGTCATCAAGCTTATTTACGAGGATCTCTTTCTCCTTCTCCAACTGTTTGACTGAATCTTTCAGGGCGCCCACTTCAAACTCAATGTTATTCATCTTTTCCTCATGATCAGATACTTTCAGTGAAATGTCTTTGAGCTTTTTGTCTAGCAGAGCTTCAATGCGTGAGTGAAATCTTGATTCGAAATCTTTGAAAAATGTGACAAACCACACTGGGGGTGCTTCTGAAGATAAGTCTAGAGACCGTCGTGTATTGCCGGTGGGTTCGGCTCCGTGCAAGGGCGCGGCCATATTGCTATCGTACTGACCTGGGGTTTCAGCTACGTCGTTTGTTTCCATACGGCTACTGCAAGCGGTGGGACTACAGTTAGACATCTTCGGCTTCTTAGCGGAAGGGGACGATTTGTTTGGAGTGTTTCCCAACTGATGAGTTACTTTTGGAGGGTCCATTGTTCTTAATGTCCTTACCTTATTAAAAGTCCATTGCGAAAATCCCGGGGAATTAATCACTATACCACACGGTGAAATTTTGCTTCAAAGCAAGAGATGAGAAAGTCACATTATGCTCGACAATGCCTGAAGAGCGCCCCCCCCCCCCCCCCTCGGGCAATTTTTCAGTGGATGGAAATCACTGATCTCCATATGGAAGAGCAAGATCATCGATGGAAAGTAACCGCTTGGCGGATGTCTGCGCTCTCGGAGTGCTTTTCTAGTTTGCGAGTGTGTTCTCGTTTATGCTTACATTATCAGTGGTCCTGTCATTAATAGCTTGTACAATGTGTCAATGAAATACAGTGCGTCTCTGCTTTTATTGTCGATGTCATTTTGCTTCCTTTAACTGTTATTTACAAACCGTTTATGTTATAAAGAGTTAGAGGTTTGCAAATAGTATTCTGTATACAAATGTAACGTGCTATCAAGAGAAATGCCCTGAAGCATTTGCATCGAACGTGATTGTCATTTGAAAAAAAAAAAATCGTGATAATTTTGTGACATAACTGTTCATTTTGCATATCCCGCCTCTGGCTCTCATCTGCTGCTTTTATAAGTGGCGATAAGCGAGAGCTGTGGGTTTAAACTACTCTGGTGTCTTGGTTTGTTTGTTTGTTTGTTTGTTCGTTTGTTTGTTTGTTTGTTTGTGTTTGTGTTTGTTGTTGTTGTTTTTTTTTTTGGGGGGGGGCTATTTCAATCATGTCTCAACTTCATATTACGAGTACATGCACATACACACACCCGTATAACACTTGTCAACAATCAATATAAATGTCGTTTTTCTCCCCGTGCTCCTTCGAGGGCATATAAAGAAACAACGAAACAAAGAAATATAAAGAAACAACGAGCCATTGAGCATGGAAACTTTGCGATATAGCACAGTTTAGATTATACAGTCAATCTTTTGCATCCATACTCCAGGTCCCACTTATCACTTGACCAAAGTGGTAAAGCAACTAAGACAATGAATAAGTCATGATCATTTCAGATTGCATTGTAAGAAATATTGGTGGCTTATTCTATAAACCAAAACTCTCCGCAACCAGCAACCCCTCATCACCTTAAAAAAAAAAAAAAAAAAAAAAAAAAAAACCGCTTGTTTCATTAATGTCAATAATCCACCGGTTAAGGGCACTTGAACGTGTACGTTTATGGAAAATTCGCTGTATAAATATATTGTTATTACTATTGTTATTATTATTATTATTATCAAACCAAATTTGTTTAATCAAATGTCGTTTTGCATTCTTTTCTTGAGTATTATTTGTAAACAATAGACAGGAGATGATTAAAAGTTCTCAGAAAAACCAAAAGGTATGGGAACCTGGATTGCAGATTCATTGTGACAGCTTTATGGGGATAGAAGGTGAATGCTACTCGAGATATATATGACACGCAACCTGGAGCGACCGAACTAGAGTCATTCTCAATAAACCGAGCACAGACTGTTGATCACAAAATTCTCATATTCGGCAAGGTCATGGAGATATTACAAAAAGAACTGATTACAAACAAAATTTCCCCTAATACCAAAAAATCATTTGATTTGATTTGATTTGATTTGATTTATTTATTCACCGTAAATTCATGCAGGAAAAAGAGTACAGTAAAAGTATGACAAGCAATATACAACATAATGATCAACAGAAGAATATATGCTTAAAACATAGAATGCATGAAATGTGGAAAAGGGAAGAAAACAAGAGAAAAAAAAAGCAGCGAATATGTACGGTAGGATAGCCCATTCAGCTCAGTCTACGAAGACATGGCTATTCTTCCATGGAATCCTAACATGAAATTGATATTGATATCAGGATAAAAAGATTCAAACTGTAAAAATATGTATATCATTGACGAGAGAAAAAAAAAGTATATTGACTGAGCTACAAAGATAATAAACTTATACTATGGAGGGATTACACTCTAAACTCAAATGTTGAATCAACATTTAAAAGGGCCGAGGAGTGACAGCATTTTTTGAAGTGTTGCATCTAACTTTTAAAATAACATTTTAAACGTTGAATCTAGCAGGAAAACCAACACTTTGAAAATGTTGTCACTCCTCGGCCCTTTTAAATGCTAATTCAACATTTGTGTTTTTAGAGTGTATAAAAAAGAAACTGGAACAAATGATATCAACTTACTAAATTATGAAGCAGGACTACAAACAACTTTTAAATTTGGAGGGAGATTGTTATATTGCACAGCACCCCTACAATAAAAAGTAATTTTACAATATTCTGTCCTAGGTTTTGGCAATGCTAAATTGATATCGCGATATCATTGAAAATTGATATTGCGGAAGTCGGTAACAACCGCTTCAATATCCACTTCCTAGACTGTGTTCGAACAATGGTTATACATGTCCTCATAGCCTGTGGGTTTCCGGCCCCCTCGAACGGTTTACAGTTTTTACAGACTTTCGCTTTTGAGCAGACTTGTTGTTTTGTTTTGTTTTTCAACACTGAAAGTGCTTTCTTTCTGATATCGAGTTCACATCAGTATTATATAAATGGCCTTGTTGGACTCGTAACCTCTTTTACGAGGAAATTAAAAGCAATATTATTTCAAGCACGTGATTATGATTAACAATTCACGATTTCTGGTGAATGACGATGTGGGACGCGGCATACGGTGCATGTTATGCGGCTACAACACGCTCCCCACCCCGCCCACAACCTGAACACTGCTTAGAGGTTGAAAGCATAGAAATTAAGCCTTCGAACTTTTCTGACTCTGGACTACATGTGCAGAATGTACAAGTACGCTGAAGAAAATCCCCATCAGAACTTCCTGGTTCAAAGTTCCGGCGACTGTCCAAAGTCTTAATGAGTATATCTTTGCGATTGGACCAAGGGGATTTTACATGCCCGCCCGCTCTTTTTTGTTATTTACTTATAGCGCTATCAAGCCACATCATTCCTGGCTGGGGAACGGCTGCTTGTATACTTACAATCACTATACAGTCCCCCGTGGAATGTATTAATGATACCGGTTTGTCTCGAATGGTACGACAATTCATACATTTTTTGCTCTCTTTCCAAGAAGTATTCACCAAGAGTTACCTCGGATCCTTTCCAATCGTGAACACTTATTTGCATCTTGTGGACGGAGAATAAGTGGAATCCGTTGACATTGTGTCTTATATGCCTTAAAAAAAGAGAATTCAAACAAAGTAATGATCGCTTTGTAAAGATCGCTTTTTTCTTTTCGGCTGGAGCAGTGATCCCGCATTCACTTCCTGGTCTGATTATAGTCCTGAAACCGCCATTCTACCTGGGATCAGGATCACGTAAGTTATCCGACTCGAAGCTTCGGCTCTATCGTACCTGTTCGTGTTTGTTCGATGTATGCATATCATTCCGGAACGCCCTCGTACACGGCGCTGGATCGCTATAGGTGGGAAAGCTTCCACCTTGTTGTGGTGTAGCACCAAGAATTATGTTGGCTATACTTACAAGAATCACCAAAAACATAAAGTTCTTTAAAATATAGTGTCTCAATATTATTATACCGTCAATTAGAATAGTAATAAATTTGGAAGCTTATACGTCACCACCATTACCCTCTATCAATCAATATTGTAGTAGTAGGCAATCATTCGAGAATGGAATCATACATAATAGCATATGAATCTGAATTGATATGAGTAACAGAAGCATGGCTGAAAAGGTAATCTCTCCTATAAATGGTTCAATTGCAAGATTGTGCATTTGAAAAAAAAAAATGACAGAAATTACGGAAGATTGAACATATTTTATTAATTCTGAATAACATGCTGTTATGGCAGCAATATATATTCAGTGAGAAGCATGTAAAATTACTGTGGATTTCGAAGACTCGCAGTTTATGAGTATTTGAATTACGATTAGGCGTATGTGATTCTTTTTATCGTATGTTGACTTGCAAATGCTATCTTTTGTGAGTGTTGAGTAATGTGTTATGTTAAAAAAAAGTTATAGATTTGGTTAATTTTCTAGGTTATTGAACATCTGACTTTATTTTTTTTTTAATGAAAATTATACAGATTACCAGCTGATTTGGCCAACTCCCTCAGTCTTGGAGTATCTGATCTGGACTTTTGTGCCCAGGATTAGTTTAATTCTTTTATTTGCAAAGGATTTTTTTTAAGCAATATGTAAGATGGTGGCCACCTCTTTAAATAATAGGTATGTACTGTGAGTGTATTGTTGATTGAGTTAGCCCCCACAGTTTTTTAAGCATTTGATTTGAAATTTGACACATGTTGCCGGTATAGTGGGCTGATGTATAAACATATATCATATGATTGTATATATAGTATTCCGAAGCAATTGATTTCATTTTCAGTTGTGATCATTAGTGTGTAAAACATTTTTTATTTAAAATCGCATTTTGAAAAAAAAAATATATATATTATATATAATTGTAAATATTATAAGGCCCATTTTTGTGGGGTGGGGTGGGGATAATTGTTTGTTGGTTTAATGGGAAGATTTGTTATAATTATTGTGTTGTTTGCACATTTACAGCAATGACACGCAATTCAACCTTAGGGCTGTTATGTATTATTCTTGTTTTGATGAAATATACCATATCTATCTATCTATTTATCGCTAAAATATTCGAAAGGTGCAAAATTGAGTAACTACATTTTCCCCAAAAGAGTACTCTCATCTCAGTATGGCTTGAAAAATTCACATTTTCCACAGAATCAGAATTTAAAAAGAAAGAAATGTAATTCAAGGTCTTGAAAACAAAATCTTTACCTCATTCGTCTCCATCGACCTGTAAAATTTCTGATGGTTCGTTAATCCCACAACGAAAAAGTTTCGTTATTGTGAAGATTGGTTTGTACACACCATTTTCACATTTGTGGATTAACGAACCATATTTCATTATCCTTATTCTAGTAGTCGATTTCAGGGAACACTTCTTCAAAACAAAAGAACAAAACGTATCGTAACGTTTTCATATATATGATACACTTTACGACAGAAAACAGTAATTTCTATTCCTGTAAGTCATCCATAATCTTTGCTTTTATAACTAATCAAAATTAGGTTCCGGCGTTCACAGGATGACCGACGTGCTGGACTCCCGTCCAGATGTCTGGGAAGGTACAGCGTCCATTCTAGTTCGAAGTACAAACTTTCTGGCACGCCTGGTAAGTTGTACGCCAATGCAGTTGGTACTACCGGGTTAAAGTGTCACGTTTCGACTGCGACCTAAAGTCACATACCTTTTGTATCACCATTCATTCTCATGTTTTCCGTTTCCTTAAAGGGAAAGTATATAGTTTTGGTTGAGATCGGGATTCAGGTTTTAACTTTTTGCGAGATTAAAAACCACTCATATGAAATATTAAGAAGCATACAAATCTAAGATGAGTTAAAAGTTCAGAGGGTTTGATGAAAAGCGCTTTTGAAATGGCTGAGATATCAATAAAACAAAAAAGTCATAATATAAAGGTGTTATCCACCTTTATAGGCTCACTTTGTTTGTTTTTTCTTTTGCTCGTTTGTTTGTTGTTGTTTTTTTGGTATCTCAGCAATTTCAAAATTTATTTTCATAGAATAACCTGTTAGGACCTTTAATAATATCTTCCTTGTGTTTCAGAATTTCTTGAAATCGTTATTTTGTTTGTTTGTTTGTTTGTTTGTTTTGGTACTCTAGGCCTTGAGAAGACCAGGATGGCAACTGCAGATATTTTTCCTCAAAGTAATACTAGTATTCAATGCGGACCTCTGTCTCCAATTGTATAAACGCAACGAGGTAGGGAGACGTGTAGAAAAAACGTACAAGATACGCAATTACACAACGAGGTTCGGTCTGCCGGAGTATGCCCGACATCTCTTGAGGGAACGTGGCAGGGTGGTCACCATTCAGACTTCCGATCCTTTGTTTGAAGTTGTATACATTGTCTTCGAAAAGTGAGCACCCAAAATTTAGCGTTAATTACATTCACTTGTTGATTTCATTTAGAAAATTGCAAAGTAAGCCTACGTGGTTTAATATCAAATCGTTACTTATTAAAGGCGGCTTTGAGCAAAGGCCGGCAAATATATACATACATAGAGTTAAGACACGTGAATAAACGGCAGTGTTCTTAAAGTGCGTTCATGCAGCGTTTTTAACTTTGACTTTGACTTTGACTTCGATGTGTTTTTTTTAACGAAACCCTGATATTAAGCTCAACCACGCGCGCAGTTTAGAGGTAATATATCATTACCATGAGAGCTTTACATTGATCTTCACATAAATACATGTAGTCATTAAATCCTTTCTTATTTGGGGTGTGAATGACATCTTTCACATTTCAAATTATTCCAATATTCAAATAGCTCCAGTTTTCCCAATATCACGGGAAAAACCTAAGAACAATGACTTTTAGTGGGTAAAGGGTTTGTACCCCCTAAATCACTGTTTTATATTAAATGGGTTAGTCAAATACCGGTTAGTGATTGGCTAAACACAGTCACGTGATGGAGGAACATTGGGTTATGTTCGCTCATGGGGGAACATTCTTGTAATGTTCTCCCATGGGAAAACATTTTCACGTAACAAATGACAGAAGGACCCGCGCACAGTGAATTTGGCTCTGCGCGAGCGATCGAGTGCGTTGCGCTGGTGGTTGACGTTGACGTATTTGACTAACCCATCTAATATAACAGATGATGACTTTTGTTGTCGGGAACATGTACCAAACGTTCCACCCTCAGGGTTTGAAATGCTATTGAGGGAGGCTGTAAGTCCCTCGACCAGTGGCGTATCTAGGGAAAACGGCGCCCGGGGCAAGCACGAAAATTGCACCTCTAATTTCTGAAAAAGTGTTCAACCCCAACCTCATCCCGGTAGGGACTTTAAACAAAGTCCACATGATGCTTTTCAAGCACTTAAAAGGGATCTTTTTGAGGGTGATTTAAATGTAATGAATTTTGATAGATTTTGGCGAGCGAGCCGAAAATTTTTGTATTTCAGCTCACAAAATTGGAATTCTTGTCATTTTTTGCTTACCAGATCTTACATTCTAATCAAGATATAGTGACGGCCTTATAGATAACGATTTATACCAAAAAACTGAGGACTTTAAATTAATACTCTAAATTAGTGCGCGCGAGTGAGCTGAAATTTGTATATGTCCTCGTCATCATCACGTGTTGTTCTTATCTTTTTTATATAAATTTTGGCGAGCGAGCGCAGCGAGCGAGCCGAAAATTTTTGTATTTCAACTTACAAAACATGGAATTCTTGTCATTTTTTGCTTATTAAATCTCACAATTATAGTGACGACCTTATAGATAACGATTTATACCAACAAACTGAGGACTTGAAAAAATACTCTAAATTAGTACGAGCGAGTGAGCCGAAATTTGTATATTTCTGCGTCATCATTACTTTTTTCTTATCTTTTTTTATTTTTTTTTTGCGCCCCCCTCCCCCGTATGTTCGAAACCGTTGGCGTCCTCTTGATCCAATCGGCGATCGCTTCAGAACGAATGAAATTGCAGTCGCTGCTCCGTGTAACATTTTTCCTGCTAATATAAAATGACATGAGTGAACACAATAGACATTATCATTTTGTCCGCGTCATCGTCACGTTTTGTTCTTATCTTCTTCTCTTTTTTTTTACAAATTTTGACGAGCGAGCGCAGCGAGCGAGCCGAAAATTTTTGTATTTCAGCTTACAAATCATGAAACTCTTGTCATTTTTTGCTTATTAAATCTTACAATACTAATCAAGATATAGTGACGGCCTTATAGATAACGATTTATACCAACAAACTGAGGACTTGAAAAAATACTCTAAATTAGTACGAACGAGTGAGCCGAAATTTGTATATTTCCGCGACATCATTACGTTTTGTTATTATCTTGTTTGATTCGTTTTTTTTTTGTTTTTTTTTTTTGCGCACCCCCCCCCCTCTCCCCGTATGTTCGAAACCGTTATTGGCGCCTTCTTTTGATCCAATCGGCGATCGCTTCAGAACGAAAGAAATTGCAGCCGCTGCTTCGTGTAACATTTTGCCTGCTAAATATAAAATGACATGTGTGAACACAATAGACACTGTCATTTTGTCATCATCACGTTTTGTTCTTACCTTCTTTTTTATATAAATTTTGGCGAGCGAGCGCAGCGACCGAGCCGAAAATTTGTGTATTTTAGCTTACAAATTAAACATGGAATTTTTGTGTGAACACAATAAACATTGTCATTTTGTCCGCGTCATCATGTTTTGTTTTTATCTTGTTTGATTTGGTTTTCTGCCCCCCCCCCCCACCATTCTCCCTCCCCCCCCCCCCCCTTCCGGACGAGGTTTTTCCCTTCTTCTTTTCTTTTCTTTTTTTTTTTTCTTCTTCTTCTTCGTTTTTTCCCTTTTTTCCTTTTTTTCTGTTTTTTTTTCTCGGTTTTTTTTTGCGCCCCCAAGGAGTGGCGCCGGGGGCACGTGCCCCCCTTGCCCCCCCCCCCCCCTAGATACGCCACTGCCCTCGACTTCGTCTCGGGACTTATAACCTCCCTCAATAGCATGTCAAACCCTTCGGGTGGAACATTCGGTATGTTCTCTCCCCCGGCAGTCATTTTCTATACATGTAAATAATGTCGAACTCCTGGGCTGTATGACTCTTGGGATAATTATGTATCTCGTGAGCTGTATAAATCATGGGCTGTAATGATAATGGGCGTTGGTCTTGTGACGTTCACCAGTACATTGTCAGGTCGCATAATGTCAAAATTTGGGCTTACCGTAATACAGAGCCGATAAAAGCACCGAATTTGGAGAGGTGATCCCCTAGGATCTATACTCATTGATATTAGAGTAGGAGCCCTCTGGAATTTTTCGATTTTAGGGTGAAAATGCTGAGTTTTGATATTTCTTTATAATATACTGTATTGCATAAGTAAGGGAATGTGATAACGAATAAGTTCAGATCTGTTGTGAAATGATTTATTTGCCATGGAACTGAAAACATAAACCCAAACTTGAGACCATGATCAACATCAAAGCATCTGAAACATGGCGTTGGTAGAATTAATTACCGATCAAATATTGTAGACATATATTATATACTAATCAAATATATGTATGCAGTTTAAATAGACAGGAGATAGTTTCTGAAATAAACAGTTTTCCTACTCAGTGGCGGATCTGGGCGGAGGCGCAACGGGCGCGCCCCTTCTATTCTTTGTTAAAACAAACAAAAAAAAAATGGAGGGGGAGGGCATTAATGCGCCCCTTTTAATTTTGTAAAGGCGCCTCTCCCCCTCACGGAATTCTTGGATCCACCCCTGCTGCTCCCATGCTCTGAGACTCTAAGAACCATTTTACACTGAAATTATTTTTCAGTGCAGTAAAATTTGAGGATCTGAATATAAGAACGACCCAAGTCCATAGAAGACCATTTCGAGTAAACTTAAAAAAAAAAAAAAACTTCATTTTTTTTTTATTTGTCCAATAATATTCTATCTAACTGTGATGGGAAGGCAACATTGTATGTACAAATTAGAACATATATTATCATGACAATCAATATTTACATTTAATGTGGAGAGGCCATTTTGTGTGATGGACTTGGGTCGTTCTTTAAATCATATGGACTTGGGTCGTTCTTTGATTTATATACATGATATTTTGCTATAGAGATGAGAGAAGGATGAGAGAGGGCGCTATAATATGAATGCAAGAATGACCCAAGTCCTTCATTCTTACATTCATATAAGATTTAATTCATTCATTTCAGGCACTTCCGGGGGCAATTAGGATTTATCATTTATACACAAGATGAGTCCATGCATAAACTACAATTTCCCCGTGTCAAACTGAATTTGGCCAAAAATTGGACTTGGGTCGTTCTTATATTCAGGTCTTCATTTATTTGTAGATACAGTGCACTCCCGTGATGACGAACGCGGTAAGAATTTTCGTAACAACTCTGTAAAAATCAGGTCCCAAAACTCTCATCTATCTTTCTATACATTACTGTTCTGTTTATAACATATCGAAATGTCGATATAACAGGGAAAAACGCTGCAGGTCCCGACGACGTTTGCTATAAGGGGGGTGCATTCTACTGCTACTACTTTCTTCTTGTGCCACAGATATGTGTCTCAGTATACCAGAAAATTTCCCTTCTGAGATTATGGGTGAGCTTTATCTTTTACCAGGAATTTCACTGATAATTGCACCAAATGACGACAAAAAAAAAAAAAAAAAATAGACACGATGTCTTGTCATATAGTTGTGCTGGCCATAATATATATTTGTGTTAAAGATGTTTAAAGTTGCGTTTGCATTCTGAGGGAGGTTTATTTTGCAGAATGTTTCATTAGACGAAAGGAACTAGCTGACTATCATAGTCGCTTTACAAGAAACTGTATAATGTCCTTTTTTTTTACCCCAGAGGATTACCTTTTTCATGTACATGTGCTTTCTGCTGTAACATTCCAAGGCAATATTATACGAGTACATACTTAGAGATCAATTTTTACCAGAAATGTCTTTTCTGCCAAATGCATAACAACATTACTCCAATCCACCTTAAATGAAATGATGCGATGGATATCAAAGCTTTTACAATAATTGGATTAAATTCCAATACTTTTGCTCTTAAGAATGTGATCCATCATGGTATTTAAGTGCATGGGATAGTTGTGTGATTTGCCAGCAAGACACCGCTCAACTCTTTAAGTGTCTCTTGAAGAGTTCAAGGGCAAGTGGTGACAAGACAGATGCCTACAAGTCATTCCTGTCCAGTGCTGAACAGTTCCGAGCCATTAATGCTGTTCCAATTGAACTCTGCTTTGGAGTGAAGAAACTGTTGAAAGCTTTGTTACACACTCAGCTCAATGGCACAAATCTTACCATTCGACATTCAATAATTCTAAATTGGAGAACACAAAGAAAAAGAGAGTTCACACCCCAAGAATGAAGATCAGAAAAGGCCGACTAAGCGCAAAGCATTTGATATTCAAAAATGTTTCTTCTGTGAGAAAGGAGGAGAGGCTGGAGGATGTCCTCCATGAAGTGTCAACATCCAACGCAGATAAAAATATTCGGGACATGAACACAGAGCTCAATGTCACCTTACTAATGGCCAGTACAACTGCAATTGACACTCGCAAGGCAGGCCAGACGCCAGAAAACATAGATGAGAGGGCTTCTACTCTAATATTGTTTCATGATCTCAAGGAATCCGTGTGCCGAATTTCAAACTTTTATCCGCCGTGTAAGAGAACAACGAAAAAAAAAAAAGCACTCAAAAGAACAAGCAAGCAGCATTTTTTTTTTTTTTTTTACGGGGGTCCCATCCCTTTTGCCCCCCCCCCCCCCCCGCAGTTCAGACACTTATATTACGCAAAAATGTAAACAATGCTCTACCACAATGTCCAAATTAATGTTCTAAGCCAAACTAAAGATATCACCGATTCGATGACAATGTTTGTATATCTTTGTTAAAGATATACAAACATTGTCATCGAATCACCCATATGGCATGAAAAGCGGGGAGTTTGCCATAAGTGCTGGCCATTTTGGAATTTGATTTCGTGTGTGTATTGTTTTTTCCTTAAAAATTGCAGAAGGACTCTTACTCTTATGAGGAATCCATGCGCAAAATTTGATGCTTTTATCCGCCATGTATAAAGCAAGACGGAAAAAAAAAAATACGCAACAGAATAAGCGAAGCACCACTTTTTAATTTGAGGGCCGCCTCCTTTGCCTTACCCCCTCCCCCAGCCGTTCAGAGACCTCACATTACGCAAAAATATAAACAATGTCCAAATTCAGGTTTTAAACCAAACCAAAATTAAAGATATCCCCTAGTATTGTCATCGTATCACCTATCTATAAGTAATATCACATGAAATGTGAGGGGTTTACCATAAGTGTCGGCCATTTTGAAATTTGATCTTGTATGTGTGTGTTTGTGTCTGTGTGTGTGTCTGTGGTTACTCTAATATTGTTTCCTAGTCCTCAAGGAATCCGTGCGCCAAATTTTATGCTTTTATCTGCCGCGTATAGAGCAAAACGAGAAAAAAAAAAGCACGCAAAAGAACAAGCGAACAGCCATTTTTTTTAAAGGGGGCCGCCCCTTTTGCCCTACCCCTCCCCCAGCAGTTCAGAGACTTTACATTACACAAGAATATAATGCTCCTAACGCAATGTTCAAGCCAAGGTTCTAAAGCAAACCAAAAATACACAAAAATGTAATATATTGTCATCGTATCACCCATATGACATGAAAAGTGAGGGTTTTGCCAATTAAGTGTCGGCCATTTTGAAATTTGATCTTTTTAGTGTTTTTCTAAAAAAATCCCGGAGGGCACCTACTCTAATATTGTTTAATAGTCCTCAAGGAATCCGTGTGCCAAATTTGATGCTTTTATCTGCCGTGTAACGGCAATTTCACTAAGCGACCTGACTAACAGATGCACGTGTGAATTGATTAAATGTCGCACAATAACCATTTTTTAAATATTAATGCATAATTTGCTTTGCTGGTCATCTACAGGGAGAAGTTGAAGGAGTTCACACAAAGAATTGATTCTTACGTAGAGAGCCCTTACCAGCTTAGGCCGGTGAGATCACAACCTTTTTTATTTCATACATTTGATGTGTTGCTATGCAGAGAAAAAATAACCACATGAAAGCATTATTTTTCCTTTTTTTTTTCGAAGAAGATTAAGCTGAGCAGATGTTTCTAGACCCTCATTCCGAAAGTATCGAAACTTTAAATAATTCAGCAATAGAATGCATTCGAAAGCATAGCTCACATTTGACATTGGCTTATAGCTATTGTATATGTTATTTGAAAGAAGAAAAAAAGAATTTCTACCAACATTGGTTATTTGTGAAGTTACCTTTCATTTAGTTGCTGAGCTTCGTCACTAGGAATAGCAGACGTTAGAAGGAAAAAAAGTCTTGTAATAGGAAAGCTTTGAAAACGAGTTTTGATGCACAAAGCTATCTCTGGTTGTTATTATAGACAGATAGTTTGAAGGCCCCGTTTAACAAATTATTTCACGTAAAATCAGACGACAAAAGTTTTATTCTTTTATTCTCAAGTATTGATACTTGATGTGGAAAACTCATACTGCTTTACGAGATGAGTTGAACTGATCTCGTGACATTATGAACATTTCATTGTATTCTTAATTATTTGTTTGTTGAAAATGAAATGAAATCAACTTGAAGAAATCAACAACTTGAAGAAGATGATTATTTCTTCCCCAATTGTTGCAATTATTTATAGTTGACGCGAAAGGTTCCCGATATTCCGGAAGAGGAATACACCGCCATCTACGATGACCCGTACGAACCCCCTCCTGATGCTCCCCAGCGTCCTTCCGTGACTCCTGATGCTCCTACGCAGGTGACGAAGCGAATCACTATCGGGCATTCCATGGACACGATGGGTAGCGCTTCTGACTACATCTCCACCCAGACAGTGGGACCAAGCTACCTACTTAGAAGTAGAAGCACATCCGATGTGTCACATGTCTACAACCTGCCTCCCCAAAGACAGAGCGCCATCAATCTTAACGAGGATGAGGTGGACAACAGACGTGCATCGAATGCTGCGGTGAAGGAGTTAAGGAGCGACGAAACCCTTAGTGACTATGTGATGTGAGATTGATGCCCGAGTAACCGAGTTTTCTCAGTAATTCATTCTGATTAAATTCGTTGTCAATTCAAGTACTTCCTTCAATAGTCTCTACCATGTCTTTTTTAATGAAAATTATGAATTTGATTCTCATCAGCACTGTTTTATTTTAGTCGTACATGTGCAACTACTTGCATCATAAAGGGAACTTTAAAAATTTTCGAAGGTCTTTGTATAGGTGCCGCAGGTTGCGTGTCACCTCAACAACACGCGACATTTGATGCTCTTGGTTAAAACAGTCAACGAAACATGTCTTGTCTTGCCGAAGAGGCCCACATAGTAACTGATTATCATTGCACTAGGGGTGCAAACAAAGCCTGACCTGTCCTGCGTTGACCTTCGAAACTGCTACTTACACTGCACAATGCCCAATGATAGTTTGTTAGTTGCTGACCCTTGACATACGTGTGTCAAGGGTTGGAGCAGCCACTACTTCCTCTGGAAGACTGTTCCAGTCCTTTATGGTTCTCGGTAGGAAAGATGACCTCCTGTATTGTGTTCTGCAGGTGACAGAACATATTGAATGCATTATTCTACACTATGTATGCACACTTTAAAAACACAAATGTTGAATTAGCATTTAAAAGGGCCGAGGAGTGACAACATTTTCAAAGTGTTGGTTTTCCTGCTACATTCAACATTTAAAATGTTATCTTAAAAGTTGGATGCAACACTTCAAAAATGCTGTCACTCCTCGGCCCGTTTAAATGTTGATTCAACATTTGCGTTTTTAGAGTGCATGACTAATGCGTTATTAGTCCCAGTGCAGTTTTATTTATGAACACGAATAGCACGTGAGTGTATACTGGCTAGTGTAGTATACGAAAAAGCATTTAACATTTGTTCTTGTCATTGTTTCGCAACATTTATTTCACTCATTCCCATTTGTTTAACAAGGAATTCCCGTGTAAAAATAACGATAAAGAAAGCAAAGTTCCCAACGGAAAATTTAGAACGAAATCAATGAATATCAATTACCAGTTCGACCAATTACAATTAAAAGATTTCCTGAACACACTATTTACTACAATGTATTACAGATTGATATTCTACAACATGTTGTTACATATATAGATGATGACTGGCGGGGGAGGGAACATACCGAATGTTCCACCCGAAGGACTTAAGCCTACCGAAATAGCATTTCAAACCCTGAGGATGGAACGTTTGGTACATGTTCCCGACAACAAAAGTCATCATCTGTTGTATCATATGGGTTATTCAAATTTGTTTTTGTAACATTGTATGGAATAGGCAAATATATCCTATCGATTGCGTGGAAATATGATCGTTCAATCGTTTGGTATCGTTTGGTATCGTTTGTCATTTGTTACGTGAAAATGTTTTCCCATGGGAGAACATTACAAAAATGTTCTGCCCATGGGCGAACATAACCAATGTGCCTCCATCACGTTACTGTGTTTAGCCAATCACTAACCGGTATTTGACAAACCCATTTAATGCCATATAATATGATATAATTTAATATTGTTCTGGTCATTATTCATGATGTCACTGCAGGCAATTTCGACGAGACCAGCACAGAGAAGATGGCATCGAACAGACCCTACGTGCCACTGATATCAGTCAAAAATCCCTCAAGCTGGCGTGCCACAAACAATCCTTGGTGTAAGTTTCAAAATGACCCAACTGACACCGTCGGTATCAGATGAAGTTAAGATGTAAAAGTAAAAGTTTTGTCGAAAGACGACATAAAAGAAAGTTGATAATGAATATCGATGTTCATCTGTAATAAAGTTTTAAACAGCTGTAAAAATAAGAGTATAGTGTTGATTATGCTCTAATATTGTTTTTTTTTTCCTTTTGGAAAGTTCGAGGTGAGCAGTTGCCGTTTTGATGTGAGCACGCATTGACAGTTCAAGACACCGATTTAATTAAGTAACTCAATAGCAATTTGTCAGCTGAAACAGGCTTCGATATAATGGCAGGAGAATGCTTAAACTCATGCAAACTTGGCGGAGATGTCTTCAAACATGTATGCTAAGTGATGACAACAAAACATTAAGCCCCTTTAATCAGCCTTTGGACTTCGGACCTTCGCCGTTTTGCCTATTGGGGTAGCTGGGCTGGATTTTATATTTTATATAGTATATGTGTGTATATAAATATATTGTGCTTCTTTTTCCTCACGACGGTATAGTGTTGCCGGTGTATCCACGTCATTGGCTAAGAAGCTTCATGTAGGCGATGTGTTACTTCGAGCAGACAATAAAGCTCTATATACCACTCACGACTGCTACGATACCTTCAAATGTGCCGTGAAACACGAGGTAGTTTTTCTTTCTTTCTTTCCGTAATTCTCACCACGATGGTCTGGAATGAAACATAACTAATTTCAGTTGTGATAAAAGTTGTGTTTAGCCCAAATGTATTTTCTTCCGCCAAGCTGAGGGCCTGGGTAAGGTAAAATTATAAGATGATTATGGTTGGAGTTCATAACGTTTAGAAAATCTCATGACAGAATTCTCCACATTTTAGAGTACCTGAAACGACGCTTGAATATTGAGTTCCCTGCATGACAAATTTCTTACAATGCACTTTCATTGAGTATAACAAGGTACCAATTCAACCCTTTTTGCATATTTTATCTCCATAATTTGTTATGGGAGAGATAAAGTGAAAAATATCACATTGTAATGAGAGTTGATTTCAGACGCATGACATGGAAGATACGGAAGGAAAGCACTGCACTAGGGAAATTCTGCATTTGGTGTCTTTAAGTCCAAAACCCTAATCGTAACATTAATTTCCCTCAAGTGAGTTCATAGTAATTGCCTAAGGTTGTGCACTACAAAGAAAACAGTGCATGCCTTTAAAAAAAGAAATCCAAGAAAACACAAATACTGTTCCGTAGTATACAGACTGCTAACTTGTGACTATGTATATTTGTGATACACATCAATCAGCATATAATAATAAAAAAAAAAATACCACGTGGAAGCCAAAATCTTTGCAAATCAATATTTTGTGCAAAAGAAAAAAAAAGATATAGAGAGTCTCATGCTGTTGTTGTTGTTGTTGTTTTTTTTTTTTTAATGGCCTGCAGGTGGAACTTCAACTGTTGCGAGTCCCTCAAGGTGTGATGTGTTACGTCAACCTACCGGAAGATGGACGGATTGAGGCCCTCGGAGCTGAGTTTGAGAGTGACAGTTTCGGAGTTGAGGTGAGTATGAATATGAATTCAAATGCAGATTTCGCTATGTATTCAAGATGATAATGATATCAATTATGTCGAATTATTTCAAATAATTATTTATATTGCTGTATGATATTGGATTTATGATATTGTTACGGTGCATCATGTTATCAAGACTCTCTTTGTTTATTCTCTTGGGAAATCATGACTTTCTATTTATTTTTATTTGCTTTTTAATCTTTTGTCAGGGTAGCCCATTCGCCAATAAGTAGTGGTTTTCCATGGGGCCCTGAATAATATTGATGAACATGTGTACATTGTATAGCAAAACGTATGTACAGATGAAAACATAGATATGCTGTACATTGCAAAATAACAAAAATAATATATCAATATGCCAAAACATGTATTTACCAGAATGCAAAAATATCAGTTAAATCGCTATTATGTGCAGGAATGATTGGATATCACAGAATAAAGTTGGTTGTGTCATTTACAAATAACAGCTTTGTTTAAACAGTCTTTTAAATGAATACTGCGTCATGGAAGAAGCTGCTGAAGCTGTGGGCCGAAAGGCATATGATTGAAGGGAGCATTTGAGAGTAATGTCCCTTTCAAACTTATAATTTCTTATAATCTCCATATAATTATAATATATACAAGCATATGTATATGTGTGTATATGTATGTTTGTATAACGTGTACGCTTATACATATACGTATACATAATTACAAATACAAACCTATTCCACACGTCAGGTCACAAAATTCAACGGCAGTGGACTCCTTGTCTTGAGTGGCCAGATATCAAACCAATTCTCTGCCAAGTTTTCTAAAGATGAGGAGAAGATCAACCTCGGTCTGGTTGAGATTAATCGAAACCCCGTGCCACTGGATTGCTCTCACGAAGAGGTGAGTTTGGAAGCCTCCAGGTCATCGCAAAACTTTCAAAATAATAGTAATAATAATAGTAATGATAATAATAATAATAATAATAATAATAATAATAATAATAATAATAATAATAATAATGATAATAGATATTTATAGAGCGCCTTTTCCACTGGATACAAAACGCTATGACATGTCATCCCTGGTCGCCATAGGAGATAAAATATATACAAAATACCAGGCAGTGACAGTACAAGTCCAGTGGACATACGTATAGGGACATCAAAATAAATAAGTCTTCAAGTTTTGTTTGAAATGATCTAGTGTTGGTGATGATTTGAGAAGAGGAGGGAGCTTATTCCACAGCCTAGGAGCAGAAGAAGAGAAAGCTGCATCGCCAGCTAGTTTTCTCGTGTGTGGTTGAGTAAAGGTAACGGATGATGAAAGACGAGTGCGCCTAGAGTGAGAGTGTCGTACCAGACACTCCCCAAAGTACTCTGGAGCTCTATTGTTGACTACTTTGTAGACCAGCAGGAGAAGCTTCATGGGCCTACCTTCAACAACTCCATTCTTTTCCGCCAATGCGTTAGCTTTTCAAACAATCAAGTTTCTCGAGGAATATGTTCTGCTTTGAACAATGATTCTAAGGCCTGGAATAAAAAACGGTAGAAGATTATAAAACAAACACGAACACAAACAAACACACACAAACACACACACACACACACACACACACAACAAAACAACAACGCACGCACGTACGCACAATCCCTGTACCATTTTACATTGCCATGTCTTCTGGGGTTCGTTTTAAAGTTCCCTGTAGCTAGATTGGCGAGATCATATCTTGAGATGAACTTGTATTATTCTACATGTATGATGATCCTACCAGAATTCTACACTTCTTGTGTTCTTGCTCAGGTTCAGAACATGTTACGTAATGCCGGTCGAGAACTCACCTTGGTATTTCTTCCTATGGATCTGGTAGAAGTTCTTCACGTTGCTGCAGGCTCGGAGAAATAAGTCAGTAACAATGGGGAGATTTAAGAGACTACCGCAAAACTTCAGGCTGCTGATGCATCGATCCCCCCCCCCCCACACCCTAATAAAAAAGAGGAGGAAGTCTAAACATAAAAGAGGCGTTTCGTGAACTGATAAAGAGTAAGGCCTATGTACACTTCGTATAGAAATAGCACAGAGTCTGAGAAATGCATGTGCTGAATTACATATTCAGTAAATTAGAGCGCACGCATACACCCACACGTTTTTTAGCATCCAGGTATATTTGTATCGAATCCTAAGTACACTTACAGTTATGATTCACTGCATTCCGAGTCTTAAGCATTGTTTGTTTGTTTTTTGCCTCCGCCACGGTTGTCCGTCCGTCCTTTTGTCCGTCTTTACGTCCGTAATATATATATATATATATATATATATATATATATATTTTAAGCTGGCGTATGTATTTATGAGTGGACGATGTTATACGTATCAACGTTTTGGAGCACATGCTCAAGGTCGAAGTTTTAGTTCAAAATTAACATTCTTAAAATTTCCACATTTCCCCCGTATCTATATATGCAATGCTTGAAGGTACTTTCTTGAGATTTATTGTATGCATGTATTACCAGATAAAGATTCTCTAGGAAAAGTTTCGATCCACGGGGTCAAACGTCAAGTGAAAATGCTTAATTTTCATTTGTCTCCATATCTCGAAAATTGCTCAAGGTATCTTCACAAAACTTGGTAGATATGCATGTACTGCGTGGCTATAGTCTTACTATTCTTTGATCTGTCAAGAACGTGATTTGTTGAAAAGATTTCATAAATGAAGTGGTAAATAAAATGTGCATATTTACGCAGCAGGATGTACATATATATATGCGTGTGTGTATATGCGGATAACATAATCGTATCGTGGTATGAATATATACCATTCAGGCACAGGCACAGCGGAAGTTTTTGGTTTGTACCTTCTTTTGTATGTTTCGCTGACTTTTGTGTGTTGAACATCTTATCCATGGTCCTATACCACGGATGTCCTTTTTCAATGCAATGCAGGTCAGTACCCATGTGTTTTTATTGTCAATGTCATAGTGGTTCCATTGTCTGCAGTTATGAATCGTTTACGTAACTATGTATCGCTGTTCCAGTTGGCGGAAGCAAATATAATACATTATGTACCAATAATACATTGTGCTATTAAGAGGACTGCCTTTATCACTGTTTATGCTGTTTCAAATCTTATGTGTTTGAACCAAGCGTGGCTACTATTGTGAAAAGAAAAAAAAATGTCTCAAATTTGTTATATAAGGGTTGAATGTGATAATTACCTCTCAAGCGATCATCCACGGTCACACCATTGTAAATTGCGGCTTTTTAACTTGAGACTGTTTTTTTAATCCAATTCCTCTCGTGGTTGTTTTATATCTGTTGTATTAGTTCCACCCAATATGCAGGCAGTTTTACCATCTTTACCCACTTTCCAATATTTAAATCATCCATTAGGAACGTGTAAATTAAATCTCTTCGACTGGACTTACTTGTGAAAATCACGGAGAGAACAGTTTCGTGACTCGTCCACGGGTGAATGCTCGCCAGCCAGACAGAGCTGAAGAAGTGACTCGGACGAGTCACGAAACTGTTCTCTCCGTGATTTTCATAAGTAAGTCCAGTCGAACAGATTTAATTTACACGCTTTTAGCATACTACCTGGATGAATCAAAATCTACATCGATATATCCATTTTTCTCCCTATGTGATTAGTAAAAAAAAACTAACAACAATGTGAAGAACCACGTAGGGTACCTTGACAGTGATGTAAAACAGGGATCCAAGTAGGATACAGGATATATTTTGGTATTTCTTTTGTAACTTTCATTTTTTAAATAATTTCCCATTGACTGATGTATTCCGTCCAAAGGACTGATTTTGTACAACTGCAGGTTTATGCGATCAAACTACAACATAACCTTAACTCGATACACTCTAAAAACGCAAATGTTGAATCAACATTTAAAAGATCCGAGGAGTGACAGCATATTTTGAAGCGTTGCATCCAACTTTTAAAATAACATCTTAAATGTTGAATCTAGCAGGAAAACCAACACTTTCAAAATGTTGCCACTCCTCGGCCCTTTTAAATGCTAATTTAACATTTGTGTTTTTAGAGTGAAACTCCAGAGTGGCACAGAGAAGTAGCTTTAAAGTGTCCATAATAAGTACGAATACCATGACTTCTGAGACTGTTACCAACAGCTTGTAATCTTAAAACTTTGTATCAATGTTCGTATCTATGATGACCGGTCATTGCCAATTGTGTGTCGTAATAAAGTTGTTGGTGTTATCATTGGATTGTCGGTGGACGGCGAATACAAATCTTTTCTTTGTCTTGAGAGGATGTCGTAACCAACTTAACAATAATGTGTTTATCTGTAGTTTGTGGAGACATACCCACACTTCCGTTCACATACTATACGTGTATGCATCAAGGCATACACGTATTTATATGTGTATATATATATTTATATATATGTGTGTGTGTGTGTGTGTGTGTGTGTGTGTGTGTGTATGTTGATTAGGTAGTCCACGTGTTGGCAAGATAAAAAGATAAGTAACAAAACTGGAACAAAGATTGTTATTGTTCTCTCAGTATCAAGACTTAAGCATGTTAAGAAAGGACGGCGAGACGCTCGAAAAATTGTGTGCAGAAATAAACCGTTGGTGATACAGCATGAACTTTGTTCCAGTTTTGTTATTTATCTTATACATATGTATATATATATATATATATATATATATATATATGTATATATATATGTTGCAAATTCACGTATTGGCTCCAATATAGCGAAGAATCAAGAAATAAACTAGTAATGCATTATTTCGCCAATAAGAATGAGTTTATTGAACAACTCAATTATTGAGTTGTTCAATAAACTCATTCTTATTGGCGAAATAATGCATTACTAGTTTATTTCTTGATTCTTCGCTATATATATATATATATATATATATATATGTTAAATATGTGTATATATATATACATATACATTGTATATATATATATATATATATATGTTAAATATGTGTATATATATATACATATACATTGTATATATATATATATATATATATATATATATATATATATTGTATGACTGAGTGTGTGTTTCTTTTCTTTGTCTATTTGAATTACATCGCAGTTCCTCTTTACGAACGTATACTCACAGACCCACATACCACTGTCATGGCAATAAATGTAGATTTTGTTCACTTTGTCTCCTCCTGTTCTATCAAGGGCACATAAAAGTAAAGAAGGAACAACGCGGTAGTAAGGAAAGTATTGCAATGTGGTACATAATGAATTATGCAGTTTATTTTGTACATATTAACTGGGGTCCCACTTGAACAAAGTGGCAGCAAATAAGACAAATCATGATAATTTCAAATTGTATTTCAAAGAAAAAATCTGCGACCTATTATATGAACAAAATAAAATAAGATAGGGTTTATAGCATTTTCTAGACAGTCGGGTACACGTTCTATGGGAGATAATCAAAAGTTCTGAGTGCAATCGAAAGATATGAGAAGTTGGACTACAGTGTTATTTTGGCATCTTGGAGATAGAAGGTGATTGCTACTCGAGGTATGTGACATAGAATTTGGAACGACCAAATTAGTGTCATATTTTATAAAATAAGCATAGCAGGACTGATAACAAAATTCTAATGTTTGGCAAGTCCTTGGGGGATGAAAACACGAGGAAAGCCTGCTCACGCCAAGAAGCCGTCATCGATTTCGGGGAATTCAGTAACGACTGCTTCAATTTCTACTTCTTCAGTCTGTGTCTTCAGACAAGAAAACCGACCAGGGCGGGGTCGACCTTCTGATCGTCCTGGGGGCCATGGAGGACCCGGTGACCGCCAAACTGAGGTTAATCTAGAGCAGCGTGGAGGAGGACGACGAGATGGTGGTCGTAGGAATGAGGGACGTTCTCGACCAGGAGAACAATTCTCAGTCGGCCAAGGGATACAAGGCGTAGAGGGAGGTGAAGGAGGTGAGTTCGGAGGACAAGGGGGCTTCAGATGGAGATGTGGTAAACCGTTCTTTGGACATGGAGGAAGACGAGAGGGAGGCAGACAAGGAGGACCGGAACGGGATATGTCACCAATGCCATTTGATGGTGGTAGGAGATCAGATAGAGCAAATGAAACTGACGGTGAGGAAGATTTCTCTGGTCGTCACCACGGGAGGCAACACTCACACCACCATCATCAACATCACCATGGAAGGCGTAATGAGAGTGAGGAATCTGAAGAAGGAGATAACAACGGTACCAGTATCCTCCCTTTCAGGTTCCGTCACCATAGAAACCGCAGTCCTCACTGTGCAAAGTGTAATGAGAGCGAAGATTATGATGGAGAAGGAGACAACAATGACACTCGCATCGAGAATGCACCATTTGGTAGACAATCTCATCGTCGTCATCATCCCTGCAAACGTAATTGTACCGAGGAGGAAAACGTCTTCTCAGATCGATGGGACCGTCGTGATCAATCTGGACGTGACGGTGGGCGACGTGGCGAAGGAGAAAATGGTAATCCCTTCCAACGTCCGGACAAGGGTGGTCGCCATGGTAACCGAGGTGGTCGTCCATTTGGTCGTCGAGGTGGCAGGAAACCAGAAGGCGACGAGGAGGATATGTCCATTACCACTGAGCCAACAACACAGACCGGAGAGTGTGAAAATGATGAAATCAGAACCGACTTACCCGAAATCAGTGAAGGGTTCATGCCATGAGGAGACTGTATTATTCTCGCTGTTCTTGTGGGTTTTTTTTTTTCCTTATGTAATAATTCTTCCCTCCGTTTTCCTTCAATCACTTATCCAAGAAGACGTTGAATACAGAGATTTTTTTATCTGTATATGCAATGTATGCAATTGATTTGGATAAAGAAAATGCTATCATGTGTTAACCATCGCAAATAGTGCAAATACAAGCCCTTGATGCTTTCACAGGATACCTTTTCTGCCAGTTTACTACTATTTTCCTACAATTGTTTTTTTTTTTTTTGTAAGATGACTTGCTTGCTACTTTTTTACGATGGTTTAAGGTATCCCTATTATGTGTTACGTGTGATATACTGTACACTTCATTCAATTTTGACTGAACATATTTTAAGCAGTGAAATAATGAAATAAAGGAGAGTTGTTACTTAGATTTAAACATGAATTGATTTCTAACACGTTTGTCATTTTCCTGACAATAAGAGTAGAATAGAAGGAGAGAGTATGCTGGTAATATAAATCCAACGGTGTGATCGACAACTTGCTCACAATCTTGTGTGTGAGGAGAGGACACGTAATCATGGTAATGGCAAAAAAAAAAAATCAACAGAAAAAGCTGTGAAAAGTGTTTGAAATGCAAATACATACACAATAGATAGATAGATAGATATATAGATAGATAGATAGATAGATAGATAGATAGATAGATAGATAGATAGAGAGGTAGATAGGTAGATAGAGAGATAGAGAGATAGATGGAGAGATAGATAGATAGATAGATATACAGATCTAAAATCATAGGACTAAGTGTGTGTTTTTTGTGTGTTTATGCATTCTTTGTTCTCTTGTCAGAAAGGAAAACTGACGGAAGTGCAAGTACCTTAATAAGAGGACTTATTTTTCTAAAATTACTAGTAGCTCAATCAGCCTCATTGAAAAAATCGCACCATGTGCATCATACATGCAAAGATAACATTACAAACATTGCACATGCAGCTGCAGTCGAACGAAAGTTTCAAAACTGTAATATTTACACTTGCTCTCTTTCCCTCTCTCTCTCTCACTCTCTCTCTCCCCCTCTCTCTCTATATATATGTATATATATATATATATATATATATATATATATATATATATATATATGTGTGTGTGTGTGTGTGTATGTGTGTGTGTGCGTGTAACAATGCACAATTTGTACAATGATTCATTGGTAAACGCCACATTAACAACAGTTATTGCACGGGAAAGAAACTAATATTCATTTCTTCAAGTTTTCATATTGTAGGGGCCTTCATCCAAATGGGTTGTGGCTCAGTTACAAGATGTGTGTATGTTTGTGTGTATGTGAAGCTAAAATCTGTACACAGAATCAGGCTTTGTTAGCCAACAACTGAGAGAAAAAGCTCGAATGACGTTACACAATAAATAGAGTCACAAACAAGAATGTATATCGTTCATAGAAAAGAATGAAAACTGCTTGAACAGGAAGTGATTGAAATGTCCTAGGGACTGTGGAGGGAATTAGTTAAAGATAACTTCGTATCAATACCGCCATTATCAGCTGCGGTAGCTGTAGAAGTAATAGTGGTAGTTGAAGCGCAATGGAGAAGTAGTATCCTTATTATTATTCTTCATGTCAATATCATTGCCACCATTTACATTGATTATAATCTTGATGATTATAACAATGACAATGACAATGATAACAATGATCACTCCCATTATTAGTGCTTGATTAATACTATCATCACTATCATGCTTATTTTGTTATGTTTGAGCTGTGACACAAAACCGAATCCTAGCATTCTCCGTTCGTTTTGCGGTGAGCACTTGGACCCCTTCTTTAACCCAAACTAAGAATTCTGCTGTCGTTATTACTGGTTTTTTTTTTTATTACCTTTGTTTCGGTTTGGGTCCCTTATCATTTCTTATCATATGAAAACCAATTTATCTTAATAATTCATATTAACTCCCCCGTTTTGATTTTGACTTTTTAAATTTAAGCAAGTAAAAGAATACCCAAAGTCCAGTTTCCCCATTTTCTGGCAGTTACTTTGCCCATTAATTTCTTCAGCTTTCGGCCAATCTTATTCGTGAGCTATCAATCTGCCTGTCGTAGTATCAATTACATATTTGATTATTGATTCATAATAGCATACGGGCATAATTCTGTCCTCGACCTGTAAGAAAGGTTGTTGGCCTAATCATCAGGCCGAACTCCCTTTGTTGTTTCTAATTCGTCAGTAGAACAGGTATTAATGGTTCTTCTAAAACATCGAGACTCGTTTCAAGTCCTTCTAATCATTGCCTTTGTCTCCAGGCTCTCAGTCCATAATGGTGATGCTAGTGAACCATAGCCAGCTCTGATTAACTTATTTCTTTGATGGTGAGCGCATGTGCGCCCCCATTTATATTGACTTTGATATCTAGAAAATGAACCATAGCCGTCCCAACCCCCCAACCCCCCAATTCACCAGTGATACGCCCTCTCTCGAGCGGGTAACTTTCAACTTTTTTTATGACATAATCAACCAATTAGGGCACGCATCTCCTTATGGAGTGAAAATACCGTAGAAGAGCAAAGGGGCACAGTTCAGTGACACCTATTGTCACTCTCGTTTACGCCCACTGATTCCAGAGCTGTAACCCTATTGGTCGGCGGCTCACCTCAGTTTAATCATCATTGACCAATTATATCTATCATGTCGTGGTCTATCACAAAGTCACGCTAAGCTGAAATTCGGTTTCTCACAGCCTGTGATCCTTTTCCATTTCTCTCTAATGTGTTTGCCCAAGACAATTTACGACACCCAAGGGGATATCGACTCTCGCAGTAGGTAGTTTTTTTTTTTATTATTTCTTGTGTGTGTGTGTGTGTGTGTGTGTGTGTTTTCTTTTAATTAAAGATTTTCTGTTCAGATACTGGAGATGATGAAAGTAAAACATGAGATGTAACTGTCTCACGAGATATGAAACTCGTCAGACTGACGAGTTAGGTGATACGCTTGGGGTCATCAGATGTCGGTCATCTGTGATCGACAAAGAAAAGAATGTGATATAGGCACATTGAAGTTATATTGAGCGTGCATGTAAAACCGTTTCTCTAACCTCTCGGCCACGGGACATCCACGGAAATGGTAAGGCAAAAAAGAAATGTATAGATATTACAGGGAGAAAAGTCAATGCTCACTCAACCAACGTGGCCGCGTTAACATGAATTGCATTACTAGACGGAAATGCGGCCTTGTAACTACTGATGTCGCTATGCCATTTCTGACAACTTGGGAAAAATACGTGCCGTAAACATAAAACCTATAATCGGCTGGTTTTGATACCTTGCCTTTAATCACAATTTTCAGTGTGATGACGTCATCAAAGTACAAAACAATGACATGGTCTTGAAAGACAATTGTTCAAAGTACAACACCTCCGTCGTCGTCATTACATACTATGATCGGTTTGACAAAGTCAGCCTGCAAAATTTTGCAGCAGTCGAAGCAATATGGTCTCCAACACAAAGAGGGATATGGTGTGTGTGTGTGTGTGTGTGTGTGTGTGTCTGTGTGTGTGTATAGGTGCGTTTATATACGAATGTGATTTCTACATGGACGAATATGTAATACAAAATTGAAGAAAAAAAGTAAAATAGCTAAGTATTTTGTTTCGTGATCTTGTGGGGTTCGAACCCGCACGTGTGCAACCTCACGTCTCTGAGACGTCGCCTTTAACCACTCGGCCATACGTCTCGACGGGAAAATATGAGGAACGTAAACTTATGTATGTGAAAAATGAATCAGGAATCGTTTTGCCCACATTCCATTCTGATTTTCAGTTTTAAACTGCAAAATTGTCAAAATGATGAGGAGATTTCAAAGAATAAAATGCATGATTACTGCAGCTTATTGTCTCAGTTACCACATACTTAAGTTACAGAGGAAATGGAGCAAAATCAGCAGAGATAAAGGTGCTTAAACGTTGTCAAGTCAATGCACATTAAAAAAAAAAATCACCTCCCATAGACATAACATGTAAACTTGTCTGATTTTTGAGTCTTTACCTTTAATAACAATTTGAAGTATGATGGAAAGTCTTCTCGAACCAAGAGTGTGGAACGTAAGCTTCTACGTGAAAGATGAATCATGACGATCACCCGTGACCGACACATCTTCATAGGGATCAGTTATTAGAAGTGGAAGCCCCCGTGCCAAGCATATTGTCTCAGCAATTCCAGAGCAATGATACCCTATAGGCATACCATAATTTCCCTCTGAAATCAATGGTAGGTATTATTCATGTACAATTGCTTGCCTTGTCCATAAACTTTGCTTTACAAACTTTCAGTGAAACGTGTCATAACATAATTCTGTAACTCCATTAGCAGGGATTGACTACATAAAGAAAGATATATCAAATTGAACGCTTAGCGCGTATAACTAAGGGAGATTTTAGCCTGATGCTCTGTTTTTCACTGCTCAGATACCAACAACACTCATTACCTACGGCTACGTATAGAGAAACAGCCATGACGAAAATAAGTTTTTCCTTTTCTTTGGCAGATAGACACACAACCCCTTTAAACCACACTATAATTGACATGGAGGGACATGAAAAAGTTCATTACTACTAAACAGTGATGCCTTCTACTCATGTGGCACAAGATACCTCTATAGCAACATAAAACCTGTCTACAACTCCGTTATTGCGTCAAACTATAACATCCTGGAATTTCAAAGAGATGAGCGAGACGCCATACACCTGGCCTAGAGTTAATTCATTTAGTTGCCATTCCTGCTCCAGTTGAGTTATGTGAATTATTTTCCGACCTGTCTTGTGACAGTGTAACAGGAACAAACGTAGAGAAAAGGAAAGAGAAAAGGAAAGGTGGCAAGCGGGGCACTGTACCAAGGGCAATTTAAACAATACGTATGATAAATGAAGCAAATCCAACCTCCAGCCTCCGACAAAAAAAAAAAAAGAAGGAACTTGAGTGACTGTGTGTCGTGGGGTAGTATAATTGATAAGATAATACGATAAATGACATCGATCGGAATAAAGCTGAACTGCCAAAAGAAAAACAAAGAAAGAGAGAGAGAAAAAATGATAGCGTCCTGCGGGTCTCGAACATCTCGTCCTAAGGTAGTGCATAATGACCATGCAGCGCGATAAGCGACTATAAAGCCACACGGCTGTACCGAAGATTTGATGTGAAATGTATCTTTAATATATATATATATATATATATATATATATATATATATATATATATACATATATATATATATATATTTATCTTAAATCTTTATACCATTTACAACATGAAAAAGTTCATTACTACTACTAAACAGTGATGCTTTCCACTCATGTGGCACAAGATACCTCTATAGCAACATTGGTTATAACCTGTCTACAACTCCGTTATTGGGTCAAACAATAACAACCTGGAATTTCAAAGAGATGAGCGAGACGCCGTACACCTGGACTAGAGTTAATCAATTCAGCTCCCATTCCTGCAAGTTATTTAAACGTACATGTTCCTACCTATCCTGTTACAGTATAACAATAACCAATGAAGAGAAAAGGAAAGAGCAAACGAAAGGTGGCAAGCGGGACACTGTAACAAGGGGCAATTTGCAACATTAAGTGTGACAAAATTAATGAAGCAAACCCAATCTCCAAACTCCAAAACAAAACAAGGGAAATAGAGCAACCGTGTTCACGGGTTACGTACACTTGATAAAATAATACAATAAATGACATCGGAGTAAAGCTAAACTGCCGAAAAAAAGAGAAAAAAAAGAAATAACGGATAAAAGTCCTGCGGGAGTCGAACCTCTCGCCTTCCGGTATGGCGTTATGAACAACCAGCGCGCTAACTGATTATGCCATATGGCTGTCCTAAAGATCGAGTGCGAAACTTAAATCTAAAAACTATCGTGACAGTGTTGACTTGTGATGGCGCTATTCAACTTCCCACAAGTGGCAGCTTGGATTCGATCAATATACAGTTGCAAAAAAAAAAAAAAAAATTGGGAATCGTTCCGTACAGATTGCATTCTCATTTTCAGTTTTAAACTACAAAATTATCAACCTGATAAGGAGATTTGAAAACATAAAATGCATGATTACTAAAGCTTATTGTCTCAGATACAACATATTTATGTTTCAGAGGAAATGGAGCAAAATCAGATGAGGTAAAGGTGCTTAAACGTTGTCAAGTCAATGCATGGTTTGAAAAAAAAAATCACCTCCCATAGACATAACACGTAAACTTGTCCGATTTTGAGTCTTTACCTTTAATCACAATTTCTAGTATGATGACGTCATCATATTTCAAAACCATCACATGGACTTGAGAGGCAAATGTTCAAAGTACAACATATGTGAATTTGGGATAATATTGAGGTTAAACAACAGAGATACGAGGAAATGAATGTCAGAAACAGTAGCTCAAAAAAATCAATTCCACTTTTTTCATATAAAATGACGATATGATGACGTCATCGAGTTTTCCTGGCAATATTGATACTTGGAATGTTATTTACAATTCATATGATTTTGTAACATGCAATAGAAATATAGGGTCAACGGACGATTTAAAGAGCTATGACGAAATAAACAAAGACATGTTTTTTTTACTATATTTGCAGAAAGACGCGCGTGCAGAATTTCAACTTTGACGCCTGTGCATTCCTTTGTTATGGGTCGAAATCGATCGGAAATCAATGGATATTGTTACTCAAAGTATCAGGAATCCAAATCAGTCAAAAAAATTGCATTTCCATGTTGCTTACGCGCTCTGCGCGCGAAATTGCGCGGACGGACGCGCGCCTAATGATGACCTGGGTAACTAGCGTTAAAAAGGAAGATAGAGCGTGACCTGAACTTTATGTCCAGCGAAAATGATACAGAAATGACATCTAGTTATGAAGTTATGATCGATCATGTGACAAGGTCCGAAAATCACAAAATGGCGCCTAGATGACGTCATAGATATGTTACTGTCATGAAAACCTTATTGTGGCTAGATTTTGTCATGAGACATGTTGACTGAAAATGTCATGTTATTCCGTAATGTCATTCTTGAGATATTGACGACACAAAATTGTCCAGAAAGAAAGAAGAATAAAAAAAAAAACGAGATATGAAACTCGTCACACTGAAGACGAGTTAGGTGATACGCTGGGGGTCATCAGATGTCGGTCATCCGTGATCGACAAAGAAAAGAATGTAATATAGCACCTTGAAGTTATAATAAGATACTTAGTTGAACTTTTTTGGGCCTACATTATTCAGATCACATTTGCCGCGGCCAAGGCCAACCTCAATTGCGAGGCCGAGCCCCGCAAGTTAGTCCGTTTACACTGCCGGGCTCGGCCGCGCTTTTGATTCAAACCTTTCAATATTTTGTCGTAGTGGCGCTCTACTTGTAAACAAACGCAATTTGGTATTGTCTGGTTTTCAGATCCTTTGCCAACTGAATTCCGTGGCGACAAAGTCGCCGTTCGGACAAAGGCCTTTGCCGAAGGAGAAAATCCTTTGCAGGACAAAACCACCTTAAACTATACTAGTTTTCGACGTTGAAGTGGTTAATATCCTGAATAGTGAAATAGTACAGGCTAGGGCTTGAAAACCAGACTAAAATTGGCCGCGCATTTAGCCCAGTTTGCGTTTACACTGAGAAAAAGGCCGGGCGCGACCGCGGCTCGGCCGCGGCCGAGACCACCTCCAGAGCGTGGCCTAATGCGAGGCCAATTTTGGCCCCGCATTGGGCCTTTTGCGCGTTTACACCGAAATGAAGGTGGGCTCGGCCGCGGCTCGGCCGCGCCGAGCCCACCTCGCACTGTAAACGGGGTCCAAGTGATCCTCGACACGTACAAATAAAACATGACAATTAAGTGTTTATAACCATCTTGGCTTTAACAGTGGCCTTTTAAAACATGACCTTTGACCATTATTTACATAACCAATATGACTCCCTCTAATCTTGCTATCATAATGATCAGTTCAGAGAGCTCTTACAGCTATATACAAGCCTGTGAGATTTACCAGCAGTAAAACCAATGAAGCATCCGATACAAAACAAGGGATATCGAGCAAGTGAGTCTGTTTACATGAGAATGTGATTTATCCTGGACGAAAGTGATGCCTCAATTAAAGAGAAAAGGGCAAAAGAAAAACGGGCCAAACGTACGGCTCCAGCGAAAGAGACATCGCCTTTAACCATGTAACTATAGGTCTCCTCCAACTAAGAGTACACTTTGAACGTAAGCTTATACGTGAATGATAATTTATGACGATCTCACGTGATCGACACACATTCAAAGGGGACAGTTAGAAGTGGAAGGAGTGCTTAATCGTGTCATTAATTCCTAATCAATGACACCCCTACTATAGGCATATCATAATTTCTCATCTAAAAGCAATGGCCTATAGGACTCATGCACCATTACTTGTATCGTGCATAAACTTTGTTTTTTAAGCTTTGAGTGAAACGTGTCATAACATGATTCTGTAATTCCATCAGCAGTGATTGACATAATAAAGAAGAGAGATATATCACCGTATTGAACGCTTAGAACCTAACGGGGGGGGGGGGTATTATAGCATGATACTCGGTTCTTTTCTGCCCAGATGCCAACAACACCCATCACCCACGGCCACGCATAGAGAAACAGCCATGGCGAAAATAAAACTTTGCTTTCTCATAGGCAGAATGACACAGAACCCCGTCAAACACACTTCACTTTTATTGGCAGGGATGGACATGAAAAAATTCATTACTAATACTAAACAGCGTATGCATTCCATTCATGTGGCGCGAGATACCTCTATAGCAACATAAAGCCTGTCTTCAACTCCGTTGATCGAACAATGACAACCTGAAATTTCAAAGAGATGAGCGAGACGCTATATACACCTGGCCTAGAGTTAATCTATTCAGTTCTCATTCCTACTTCAAGTTGGGTTATGTTATTGTAATCATTCCCATCTGCAGTATAACAAACCCAAAGTGCGGGAAAAGGGGAGAGAAAAACGAAAGGTGGCGGAAGTAAAACTGCATGCACAACTGCAATCCATATCATTGCGTGTGACAAGTGAAGCAAATGTATTAGTTGTTATAGCAGTGTTTTATGAGCATAAACAGGCAAATAGACAGACAATGTCAAATATAAAAACCATCAATTTAATGTCAGAGAAGATGGTAAACAAGATGCATTGAAACTGTAACTAAATCGCTGCTCGGTCACGAAACGTCCAACTTTATATTCAACCAAAAAACATGTTATGGGAAAGAAACAAATTTAGATATAACATTCTTAAATTAAAAACAAGAAAAAGAAAATGTCCACGTCAGGATTAAAAAAAAAAAAACGCCGCACGAACATGCATTATATTCTAGATGGGAATACGGTCTTGATGTAAAGGTCCAATGATTGTCTCATTACTTTAAAAGCAATCTATGGTTCCCTTACCATCACCAGTACCACACCACAATGACGTCTCTAAAATCAATGGTAGCACATTTATCATTGCATCGTGCATTAACTCCCTTTTCCTAAACTACCAATGGAACGTGTCATATTATATTGTGTATTTCGATCAGTAGTGATTGACTTTAAAGAAGAAAGATAATGCAAAAAATTGAACGCTTACCACATTGCTTATAGGGCTATTCCAGTTTGGTACTGATCTGTTCTATTCTCCCAGATGCCAACAACATATATCACCTATGGCTAAACTAGTGAAACAGCCATGACGAAAATAAACGACAGAGAACCCCGTCATAATCACTACACTTGGAAAGGTGTTGCCCGAAATTCCTCATTATGAAGCAATATCAAGTCTCTTCCTTCCCTGCCTGTCTTTAAGTCCGTTATTTGGTCAAACAATAACAACCTGGAATTCCAAAGAGATAAGCGAGACGCCATGCACCTGGACTAGAGTTAATCAATTCAGTTCCCATTCCTGTTAGTTATGTAAACGTACACGTTCCTAAATATCCTGCTACAGTATAACAAGAACAAATGAAGAGAAAAGGAAAGAGAAAACGAATGGTGGCAAGCGGGGTACTGTTTCAAGGGGCAATTGACAACATAACGTGTGACAAAATTAAAGAAGCAAACCCAACTTCCAAACTCCAATACAAAACAAGGGAAATAGAGTAGCTGTGTTCATGACATCAGAGTGAAGCTGAACTGCAGGAAAAAAAAAGAAAAAAGAAATAAAAGGAAAAAGTCCTGCGGGACTCGATTAACTTCTCTCCTTCCGGTCGGGCATTATAAACACGCAGCGTGCTAAGCGATTCTGCCTCACGGAAGATCCGAAGATCTTCTGCGAAACTTAAATCTATCTATGTATGCTATACACAACACAAATTTACATTTGGCGATATACGTCAAGTGACTGATAGCGCTATTCAACTTCCCACGAGTGGCCGCGTAGATTCGATCAATATACAGTTGCAAAGATAAATCGGGAATCGTTTCGACCAGATTCCATTCTCATTTTCAGTGATCGACAACGAAAATAATGTTAAGTAGCGACTTGAAGTAATATTGAGAAATATTCGTGAAGTCCAATTCTTTATACAGTCCTACATAATTCAGATGAAATTGTTTCTGTCATGCAACCAATTGAAAATTTCGTGTGGTGTCGGCGTGTCCAAGTAAGTTGATTGGAAAGGATATGTGAATGAGTATTTACCAATAGGTCTTTATATTGTAAAAGAAAATCAAACATGGCCATGCGGTCTTTTAAGAGTCATCTTCACTTTAACATTTGTAATTTCAAGTCCAAGTTGACAGTCAAAGCAATGTGGTCTCCAACACAAAACAAAGGTATATTGTATGTGTGTGTGTGTGTGTGTGTGTGTGTGTGTGTGTACCTGTGTGTGTGTGTACGTTTACATGAAAACGTGATTTCTACATGGACGAACGTGAATACTCCATAAAAGAAAAAAAGCAAAATATGTAAGCATTTTGTTTCGTGCTCTTATGGGGTTCGAACCCATACGTATGCAACCTCACGTCTCTTGTGACGTCGCCTTTATCCTCTCGGCCATGTACGTCTTGACGAGAAAATATGAGGAACGTAAGCTTATATGTGAAAGATGATTCAGGAATCGTTTGGTCCACATTCCATTCTCATTTTCAGTTTTTAGCTGCAAAATTATCAACCTGATGAGGAGATTTGAAAAAAATAAAATGCATGATTACTGCAGCTTATTGTCTGAGCTACCACATACTTAAGTTTCAGAAGAAATGGAGCAAAATCAGCTGAAATAAAGGTGCTTAAACGTTGTCAAGTCAATGCATAGTTTTAAAAAAAATCACCTCCCATAGACATAACACGTCAACTTGTCTGATTTTGAGTCTTTACCTTTAATCATAATTTGAAGTATGATGGTAAGTCTTCTCGAACTAAGAGTGTGGAACGGAAGCTTCTACGTGAAAGATGAATCACGATGATCACCCGTGACCGACACATCTTCAAAGGGATCAGTTATCAGAAGTGGAAGCCCTCGTGCCAAGATATTGTCTCAGCAATTCCAAAGCAATGATACCCTTACATTTAGGTATACCATAATTTCCCTCTGAAATCATTGGTATTATTCATGGTGTTGCCTTGTCCATAAACTTTGCTTTACAAACTTTCCGTGAAAGGTGTCATAACACAATTCTGTAACTCCATTAGCAGTGATTGACTACATAAATAAAGATATATCAAATTGAACGCTTAGCGCGTATAACTAAGGGAGATTTTAGCCTGATGCTGTGTTATTCACTGCTCAGATACCAACAACACTCATCACCTACGGTTACGTATAGAGAAATAGCCATGACGAAAATAAGGTTTTCCTTTTCTTTGGCAGATAGACACACAACCCCTTTGAACACACTATAATTGACATGGAGGGACATGAAAAAGTTCATTACTACTACTAAACAGTGATGCCTTCTACTCATGTGGCACAAGATACCTCTATAGCAACATAAAACCTGTCTACAACTTGGAACGAAAAAAGCGATCTTCTGGGCTTGAGGTTGATGCGCAAAACTTCAAGAACTGTCGTAATAAATACAATTATCTCTTGCGCGATGCCAAATCAATGTATCACATTGACCAGTTCAAAGATTGTGATACTCGTGATCTTTTCAAGAAGATGGATAAACTATGCAACCCGCAGAATACAACAGTGCTTCCTTCTTGTGATTCAAATGATGTTCTAGCTCAGAGATTCTCCCAATTTTTTGCTGAGAAAATCAATCGTATTGTTGATAAGCTCCAGACTACGCAAACATCATTTGATGTTCCTCGTGTCGAGCGTACATGTGCCGTAACCTTTGACAACTTTTCATCAGTGTCTGTTCAGCAAGTCATTAAGATTGTCAACAATTCTCCATCATCAACCTGCGCACTTGATCCCATCCCTACATGTCTCGTGAAAAAGTGTAGAGAAGAGCTTGCTCCCATCATAGCTCGGGTTATAAACATGTCATTTGAACAAGGTGTTTATCCTGATGTCTTCAAGCATGCCCATGTGAAGCCGCTATTAAAGAATAATAACCTGGATGCTGAAGACATGAAAAATTACAGACCAATTGCTAATCTGAAGTTCCTGTCTAAAACCGTTGAACGTGCAGTTGCTTTACAGATACAGTCATACACCGAGGAAAACAGCTTGAATGCCAGCATGCAATCTGCGTATTGTAGAAATCACAGTGTGGAAACAGCTTTACTTGGGGTGTCCAATGATCTTCTTCTTACTATCGATAAGGGTCTAGAAGCTATTCTTTTAATGCTGGATTATTCTGCGGCATTTGACACGATATGTCACAACACCTTAATCCATCGGCTTCATATCAGATTTGGTTTTCGTGACACAGCACTTCAGTGGCTCGAATCTTACGTCACTAATCGCTCTCAGTCTGTCGTCATCGACGGGCAGACGTCGACCAGCTGCTTTCTTCGACATGGAGTTCCGCAGGGCTCAGTGTTGGGGCCGATTCTGTTCACTATGTATCACCAGTGGAAGATTTGATAACTTACTTTGGTTTTGGTCATGCAATCTATGCAGATGATACTCAACTCTATGCTACAGGAAAACAAGGGGATTGGCCAATGATTATTCCAAAACTGGAGGAATGTTTGCGTGCAATAGCTGATTGGTCTTCTGTAAACAGCCTCTCAATCAATGAAGAAAGAACTGAATTGCTTCATATATGTTCACGTTTCAGGAAAAGGAGTTTGCTTCCTCCGATAACTTTCAATGATTTTATTCTTCGTCCTACTAGATGTGCACGCAATTTAGGGGTTCTTTTTGATGATCAACTGACTTTGACTGATCATATCAACAGTATATGTCGTACAGCGTCATTTGGACTACACAGAATTGGTTCAATTAGACGCTATCTTGATCAATGTGCGACTGAACGACTTATACATGCTTTTGTAATGAGTAGAATTGATAATTGTAATGGATTGTTATATGGTTTGTCAGATTCAATGTTAGGTAGACTACAGCGAATTCAAAATTCAGCTGCAAGATTGGTTACCCAAACTCACACATATGACTCTATTTCTTCAATATTACACAAGTTGCACTGGTTGCCAGTCAAAGTTAGGTTAGTTTATAAGTTACTTGTAATTGCATATAAATGTCAACATCAGTTAGCTCCTCATTATTTGCAGCAGCTCCTCCTAAGAATATCAACCTTCCAGACAACTTCGCTCAAGCACCAAACAATTGTTAAAACCGGTTCATGTATCGACTAAGTCATACGGTCAACGATCATTTCAATATTCAATACCTCAACTTTGGAATCAGCTCCCCAATGATATCAGAGAATGTTCATCATTAGATCAGTTCAAGTCTTTATTGAAGTCTCATTTGTTTCTAAAGTAACCATTGCTCTGTAAATTGTTTAATGATGTGTTTTAAGTTGATATATGTAATTTTCTACTTTGTATTGTGTGTTCTTACACACGTATAATTCGTCTTTTCTCATTTCTAAAAGCGCTTAGAGACTTGAATGTAATTTGCGCTCTATAAAAATGGTTTATTATTATTATTACAATTCCGTTATTGGGTCAAACAATAACAACCTGGAATTTCAAAGAGACGAGCGAAACGCCATACACCTGGCCTAGAGTTAATTTATTCAGTTGCCATTCCTGCTCCAGTTGAGTTATGTAAATTATTTTCCGACCTGTCTTGTGCAGTGTATAACAGGAACAAACGTAGAGAAAAGGAAAGAGAAAACGAAAGGTGGCAAGCGGGGCACTGTATACCAAGGGCAATTTACAACATTACGTATGATAAATGAAGCAAATCCAACCTCCAGCCTCCGACAAAAAAAAAAAAAAGGAACTTGAGTGACTGTGTGTCGTCGGGTAATGACATCGGAATGAAGCTGAACTGCCAAAAGAAAAACAAAGAAAGAGAGAGAGAAAAAAATAATAGCGTCCTGCGGGTCCCGAACATCTCGTCCTAAGGTAGTGCATAATGACCATGCAGCGCGCTAAGCGACTATAAAGCCACACGGCTGTCCCGAAGATTGGATGTGAAATTCATATCTTTATATCATTTACAACATGAAAAAGTTCATTACTACTACTAAACAGTGATGCCTTCCATTCATGTGGCACAAGATACCTCTATAGCAACATAAAACCTGTATACAACTCCGATATTGGGTCAAACAATAACAACCTGGAATTTCAAAGAGATGAGCGAGACGCCATATACCTGGACTAGAGCTAATCATATCAGCTCCCATTCCTGCCAGTTATCTAAACGTACATGTTCCTACCTATCCTGTTACAATATAACAAGAACCAATGAAGAGAAAAGGAACGAGCAAACGAAAGGTGGCAAGCGGGACACTGTAACAACATTAAGTGTGACAAAATTAATGAAGCAAACCCAATCTCCAAATATCCAATACAAAACAAGGGAAATAGAGCAGCCGTGTTCACGGGTTACGTATACTTGATAAAATGATACGATAAATGACATCGGAGTAAAGCTGAACTGCCGAAAAAAAAAAAGAAAGAAAGAGAAAACTCCTGCGGGAGTCGAACTTCTCCCCGTCCGGGTATGGAGTTATTAACACCCAGCGCGCTAAGCGATTACGCCACACGGCTTTCCTGAAGATCCCATGAGAAACTTAAATATATGATAATACTATCGTGAAACTGCTGATTGAGATGGCGCTATTCAACTTCCCACAAGTGGCCGCGTGGATTCAACCAATATACAGTTGCAAAGAACAATCGGGAATCGTTCCGTACAGATTGCGTTCTCATTTTCAGTCTTTAACTACAAAATTGTCGACCTGATAAGGAGATTTGAAAATATAAAATGCATGATGACTGCAACTTATTGTCTGAGCTACAACATACTCAAGTTTCAGAGGAAATGAAGCAAAATCAGCTGAGGTAAAGGTGCTTAAACGTTGTCAAGTGAATGCATGGTTCTAAAAAAAATCACCTCCCATAGACATAACATGTAAACCTGTCCAATTTTGAGTCTTTACCTTTAATCACAATTTCTAGTATGATGACGTCATCATATTTCAAAACCATCACATGGACTTGAGAGGCAAATTTTCAAAGTACAACATATCTGAATTTGGGATAACATTGAGCTTAAACAACAGAGATACGAGCAAATGAATGTCAGAAACAGTACCTCAAAAAAATCAATTCCACTTTTTTATTTAAAATGACGATATGATGACGTCATCGCGTTTGCTTGGCAATATTGATGCTTGGAATGTTATTTACAATTCATATACTTTTGTAATATGCAATAGAAATATAGGGTCGACGGACTATTTAAAGAGCTATGGCGAAATAAACAAAGACATGTTTTTCACTATATTTGCAGAAAGACGCGCACGCGGAATTTCAACTTTGACGCCAGTGCATTCCTTTGTTATAGGTCGAAATCGATCGGAAATCAATGGATATTGTGACTCAAAGTATCAGGAATCCAAATCAGTCAAAAAAAAATGCATTTTCATGTTGCTTACGGGCTCTGCGCGCGAAATTGCGCGGACGGACGCCCACGCGAGAAAATGTTTGAAACGCTTAAAATTGTCTGAAACTTCGAGATTTTCCATTGGGAAGTCGTTTTGAGCCTTTTAAAATTTTGACGCGCTCTTACGCGCGCGTAATGATGACCTGTGTAAATAGCGTTAAAAAGTAAGATAGAGCGTGACCCGAACTTCATGTCCACCGAAAATGATACAGAAATGACATCTAGTTATGAAGTTATGATCGATCATGTGACAAGGTCCGAAAATCACAAAATGGCGCCTAGATGACGTCATAGATATGTTACTGTCATGAAAACCTTATTGTGGCTAGATTTTGTCATGAGACATGTTGACTGAAAATGTCATGTTATTTCGTAATGTCATTCTTGAGATATTGACGACACAAAATTGTCCAGAAAGAAAGAAGAATAAAAAAAAACGAGATATGAAACTCGTCACACTGAAGACGAGTTAGGTGATACGCTGGGGGTCATCAGATGTCGGTCATCCGTGATCGACAAAGAAAAGAATGTAATATAGCACCTTGAAGTTATAATGAGATACTTAGTTGAACTTTTTTGGGCCTACATTATTCAGATCACATTTGCCGCGGCCAAGGCCAACCTCAATTGCGAGGCCGAGCCCCGCAAGTTAGTCCGTTTACACTGCCGGGCTCGGCCGCGCTTTTGATTCAAACCTTTCAATATTTTGTCGTAGTGGCGCTCTACTTGTAAACAAACGCAATTTGGTATTGTCTGGTTTTCAGATCCTTTGCCAACTGAATTCCGTGGCGACAAAGTCGCCGTTCGGGCAAAGGCCTTTGCCGAAGGAGAAAATCCTTTGCAAGACAAAACCACCTTAAACTATACTAGTTTTCGACGTTGAAGTGGTTAATATCCTGAATAGCGAAATAGTACAGGCTAGGGTTTGGAAACCAGACTAAAATTGGCCGCGTATTTAGCCCAGTTTGCGTTTACACTGAGAAAAAGGCCGGGCGCGACCGCGGCTCGGCCGCGGCCGAGACCACCTCCAGAGCGTGGCCTAATGCGAGGCCAATTTTTGCCCCGCATTGGGCCTTTTGCGCGTTTACACCGAAATGAAGGTGGGCTCGGCGCGGCCGAGCCTCGCACTGTAAACGGGGTCCAAGTGATCCTCGACACGTACAAATAAAACATGACTATTAAGTGTTTATAACCATCTTGGCTTTAACAGTGGCCTTTTAAAAGATGACCTTTGACCATTATTTACATAACCAATATGACTCCCTCTAATCTTGCTATCATGATGATCAGTTCAGAGAGCTCTTACAGCTATATACAAGCCTGTGAGATTTACCAGCAGTAAAACCAATGAAGCCTCCGATACAAAACAAGGGATATCGAGCAAGTGAGTCTGTTTACATGAGAATGTGATTTATCCTGGACGAAAGTGATGCCTCAATTAAAGAGAAAAGGGCAAAAGAAAAACGGGCCAAACATACGGCTCCAGCGAAAGAGACATCGCCTTTAACCATGTAACTATCCTCCAAATAAGAGTACACTTTGAACGTTAGCTTATACGTGAATGATAATTTATGACGATCTCACGTGATCGACACACATTCAAAGGGGACAGTTAGAAATGGAAGGAGTGCTTAATCGTGTCATTAATTCCTAATCAATGACACCCCTACTATAGGCATATCATAATTTCTCATCTAAAATCAATGGCCTATAGGACTCATGCACCATTACTTGTATCGTGCATAAACTTTGTTTTTTAAGCTTTGAGTGAAACGTGTCATAACATAATTCTGTAATTCCATCAGCAGTGATTGACATAATAAAGAAGAGAGATATATCACCGTATTGAACGCTTAGAACCTAACGGGGGGGGGGGGGTATTATAGCATGATACTCGGTTCTTTTCTGCCCAGATGCCAACAACACCCATCACCCACGGCCACGCATAGAGAAACAGCCATGGCGAAAATAAAACTTTGCTTTCTCATAGGCAGAATGACACAGAACCCCGTCAAACACACTTCACTTTTATTGGCAGGGATGGACATGAAAAAATTCATTACTAATACTAAACAGCGTATGCATTCCATTCATGTGGCGCGAGATACCTCTATAGCAACATAAAGCCTGTCTTCAACTCCGTTGATCGAACAATGACAACCTGAAATTTCAAAGAGATGAGCGAGACGCTATATACACCTGGCCTAGAGTTAATCTATTCAGTTCTCATTCCTACTTCAAGTTGGGTTATGTTATTGTAATCATTCCCATCTGCAGTATAACAAAACCAAAGTGCGGGAAAAGGGGAGAGAAAAACGAAAGGTGGCGGAAGTAAAACTGCATGCACAACTGCAATCCATATCATTGCGTGTGACAAGTGAAGCAAATGTATTAGTTGTTATATCAGTGTTTTATGAGCATAAACGGGCAAATAGACAGACAATGTCAAATATAAAAACCATCAATTTAATGTCAGAGAAGATGGTAAACAAGATGCATTGAAACTGTAACTAAATCGCTGCTCGGTCACGGAACGTCCAACTTTATATTCAACCAAAAAACATGTTAGGGGAAAGAGATGACAAGAAATAGAAATTTGAAGATATTGATTTTACAGTGTAGGGCAGTACAGTATCTGATATAACATACACTGTCCAGTTCACTATTAGACATGCGCACTATTGTATCCTACATGAATTGCATTGCAGGCCATGGTCAAGGAGGGGAAGGGGACACTAATCCATGGGTAAACAAAATGAGTCATGGGCAGTGCTTGGCAGAAACTCTTTGTTCTATTGTTTCCAGACCCAAGCTACCCCATCACTGAAAATAGTTCCAAGTTTAGGAGTAGCAAGGTGCAAAATGAATATAGTCCTTTATTTGAAGAACAGATATTTAACAATATCTGAGGTCAATCCAGACCATTGGTGGTTTATACAATCATTACTTGTTGAAGGTGATATGGTTATTATAAATATGCATGATGCACATAAGGTACGGGTAATTTTGATGCAGATTGCATGGCACCTCGATATCGAATTTGGAGTAAAGTGATAAGACTCCCAGTGTAGAAGTCTTTGTAAAAGTTATACCATGTGCTGATTGCTGTCCTGAACTTTGGAGGAGCTGGATACAGTTTGTGAGTGCAGGAGGAACTTTTGGTTGTTGTTTGGGTATGACATCAGTGATGTCAGAATAAAGTTAGTAATAACAACGTTCTGAGTGCCGATACTCATTCATTTGAGTCCGGACCCAAAGATTGTTACACAATCTACACCGGTGACCAAACATCACCTCACGACAGAAACAAATTTAGATATAACATTCTTAAATTAAAAACAAGAAAAAGAAAATGTCCACGTCAGGATTTAAAAAAAAAAACGCCGCACGAACATGCATTATATTCTAGATGGGAATACGGTCTTGATGCAAAGGTCCAATGATTGTCTCATTACTTTAAAAGCAATCTTTGGTTCCCTTACCATCACCAGTACCACACCACAATGACGTCTCTAAAATCAATGGTAGCACATTTATCATTGCATCGTGCATTAACTCCCTTTTCCTAAACTACCAATGGAACGTGTCATATTATATTGTGTATTTCGATCAGTAGTGATTGACTTTAAAGAAGAAAGATAATGCAAAAAATTGAACGCTTACCACATTGCTTATAGGGCTATTCCAGTTTGGTACTGATCTGTTCTATTCTCCCAGATGCCAACAACATATATCACCTATGGCTAAACTAGTGAAACAGCCATGACGAAAATAAACGACAGAGAACCCCGTCATAATCACTACACTTGGAAAGGTGTTGCCCGAAATTCCTCATTATGAAGCAATATCAAGTCTCTTCCTTCCCTGCCTGTCTTTAAGTCCGTTATTTGGTCAAACAATAACAACCTGGAATTCCAAAGAGATAAGCGAGACGCCATGCACCTGGACTAGAGTTAATCAATTCAGTTCCCATTCCTGTTAGTTATGTAAACGTACACGTTCCTAAATATCCTGCTACAGTATAACAAGAACAAATGAAGAGAAAAGGAAAGAGAAAACGAATGGTGGCAAGCGGGGTACTGTTTCAAGGGGCAATTGACAACATAACGTGTGACAAAATTAAAGAAGCAAACCCAACCTCCAAACTCCAATACAAAACAAGGGAAATAGAGTAGCTGTGTTCATGACATCAGAGTGAAGCTGAACTGCAGGAAAAAAAAAAGAAAAAAGAAATAAAAGGAAAAAGTCCTGCGGGACTCGATTAACTTCTCTCCTTCCGGTCGGGCATTATAAACACGCAGCGTGCTAAGCGATTCTGCCTCACGGAAGATCCGAAGATCTTCTGCGAAACTTAAATCTATCTATGTATGCTATACACAACACAAATTTACATTTGGCGATATACGTCAAGTGACTGATAGCGCTATTCAACTTCCCACGAGTGGCCGCGTAGATTCGATCAATATACAGTTGCAAAGATAAATCGGGAATCGTTTCGACCAGATTCCATTTTCATTTTCAGTGATCGACAACGAAAATAATGTTAAGTAGCGACTTGAAGTAATATTGAGAAATATTCGTGAAGTCCAATTCTTTATACAGTCCTACATAATTCAGATGAAATTGTTTCTGTCATGCAACCAATTGAAAATTTCGTGTGGTGTCGGCGTGTCCAAGTAAGTTGATTGGAAAGGATATGTGAATGAGTATTTACCAATAGGTCTTTATATTGTAAAAGAAAATTAAACATGGCCATGCGGTCTTTTAAGAGTCATCTTCACTTTAACATTTGTAATTTCAAGTCCAAGTTGACAGTCAAAGCAATGTGGTCTCCAACACAAAACAAAGGGATATTGTATGTGCGTGTGTGTGTGTGTGTGTGTGTACCTGTGTGTGTGTGTGCGTTTACATGAAAACGTGATTTCTACATGGACGAACGTGAATACTCCATAAAAGAAAAAAAGCAAAAGATGTAAGCATTTTGTTTCGCGCTCTTATGGGGTTCGAACCCGTACGTATGCAACGTCACGTCTCTTGTGACGTTGCCTTTATCCTCTCGGCCATGTACGTCTTGACGAGAAAATATGAGGAACGTAAGCTTATATGTGAAAGATGATTCAGGAATCGTTTGGTCCACATTCCATTCTCATTTTCAGTTTTTAGCTGCAAAATTATCAACCTGATGAGGAGATTTGAAAAAAATAAAATGCATGATTACTGCAGCTTATTGTCTGAGCTACCACATACTTAAGTTTCAGAAGAAATGGAGCAAAATCAGCTGAAATAAAGGTGCTTAAACGTTGTCAAGTCAATGCATGGTTTTTAAAAAAATCACCTCCCATAGACATAACACGTCAACTTGTCTGATTTTGAGTCTTTACCTTTAATCATAATTTGAAGTATGATGGTAAGTCTTCTCGAACTAAGAGTGTGGAACGGAAGCTTCTACGTGAAAGATGAATCACGATGATCACCCGTGACCGATACATCTTCAAAGGGATCAGTTATCAGAAGTGGAAGCCCTCGTGCCAAGATAATTATTGTCTCAGCAATTCCAAAGTAATGATACCCTTACATTTAGGTATACCATAATTTCCCTCTGAAATCATTGGTATTATTCATGTACAATTGCTTGCCTTGTCCATAAACTTTGCTTTACAAACTTTCAGTGAAAGGTGTCATAACATAATTCTGTAACTCCATTAGCAGTGATTGACTACATAAATAAAGATATGTCAAATTGAACGCTTAGCTCGTATAACTAAGGGGGATTTTAGCCTGATGCTGTGTATTCACTGCTCAGATACCAACAACACTCATCACCTACGGTTACGTATAGAGAAATAGCCATGACGAAAATAAGGTTTTCCTTTTCTTTGGCAGATAGACAGACAAGCCCTTTGAACACACTATAATTGATATGGAGGGACATGAAAAAGTTCATTACTACTACTAAACAGTGATGCCTTCTACTCATGTGGCACAAGATACCTCTATAGCAACATAAAAACTGTCTACAATTCCGTTATTAGGTCAAACAATAACAACCTGGAATTTCAAAGAGACGAGCGAGACGCCATACACCTGGCTTAGAGTTGATTTATTCAGTTGCCATTCCTGCTCCAGTTGAGTTATGTAAATTATTTTCCGACCTGTCTTGTGCAGTGTATAACAGGAACAAACGTAGAGAAAAGGAAAGAGAAAACGAAAGGTGGCAAGCGGGGCACTGTATACCAAGGGCAATTTACAACATTACGTATGATAAATGAAGCAAATCCAACCTCCAGCCTCCGACAAAAAAAAAAAGGAACTTGAGTGACTGTGTGTCGTGGGGTAATGACATCGGAATGAAGCTGAACTGCCAAAAGAAAAACAAAGAAAGAGAGAAAAAAAAATAATAGCGACCTGCGGGTCCCAAACATCTCGTCCTAAGGTAGTGCATAATGACCATGCAGCGCGCTAAGCGACTATAAAGCCACACGGCTGTCCCGAAGATTGGATGTGAAATTCATATCTTTATATCATTTACAACATGAAAAAGTTCATTACTACTACTAAACAGTGATGCCTTCCATTCATGTGGCACAAGATACCTCTATAGCAACATAGAACCTGTATCCAACTCCGATATTGGGTCAAACAATAACAACCTGGAATTTCAAAGAGATGAGCGAGACGCCATACACCTGGACTAGAGTTAATCATATCAGCTCCCATTCCTGCAAGTTATTTAAACGTACATGTTCCTACCTATCCTGTTACAGTATAAGAAGAACCAATGAAGAGAAAAGGAAAGAGCAAACGAAAGGTGGCAAGCGGGACACTGTAACAAGGGGCAATTTACAACATTAAGTGTGACAAAATTAATGAAGCAAACCCAATCTCTAAACTCCAATACAAAACAAGGGAAATAGAGCAGCCGTGTTCACGGGTTACGTACAAAATAATACGATAAATGACATCGGAGTAAAGCTGAACTGCCGAAAGAAAAAGAGAAAAAATAGTCAAGGCGCTAATTCCTGTAAGAGGCTTAATTAAGGAGTTCGTTCAACCCACCCCGCAGAAAAGGTTTGACCAGACAAGGTGGTAGATGGGACCTCTATGAACATCCCCAGGTAGTATGTGGTTCCAAATTGTGGTGTCAGTAGAATTTTACTGGCCACTTTTCATCATGATTTGTTGGAACAAACGTAAAAGAGTCTGCGCACGCCAAGACTATTACACGCACCACTAGCACTGCTACAGGCGCCAGTGCCAGTGCTGCGTGTAGTAGTCTTAGCGCGCATATACTTTTTCTTCGATAAACAAGGGTTTTGCCTGCAAACTAACTTTTCACGCCAAGCTGGGTTCGGTGTAGTGTGTAGTTTCTAGCCGTTTTTATTTCGTCTTTATTTCAAGAGTTCAAGCAAGCCGAGTGAGCGCATACCGGGTGATTGTGACGACCGATATCGCAATCACTGGGTGTGTGCTCTCACTCCACTTAGCGCGAATATATACAGCGGGCTTCTGCATAATACACAAGCTGCAACTCAGAGAAATAAAGACGAAAAAACGGCTAGAAACCAAGACTATGGTCGGTAAACGCTTGTCGCTATTTGGGGCACTGAAAACGACAAACTCACACAGTTTTTGCATTTATTTCATGAAGAATTCATCAAAACTGCATAAAACTATATATGTACATGTTGCTAGAGATGTCATCCATACAGTGGGATTCATTGTAAGTTATAATATTGTGCATGGTTACCATGGTAACCGGATGCCTAAAGGTGACTGGTAACCCCCAAAATGCCTCCTGCTGCTGCAAACATTGTGGGTTTTTTTTAAATCTTATAGATGCAATAAAAAAAAAACCACACACACACTTTTTTATTGATTTTCATTAAAAAAAAGTTTTCCCTGTTGCCATGGCAACCAGTATTGTCCAATCAGAATTTAGTTGGCAATAACTCAAAAACTAAAGCCCATAATTTCAAAAAGCTCAATAAGCATGTCCTTCCTTCTGCATAAAGTGTACGACATATATGTGAAGAATATTTTGAAGCATTCTCAAGTTACAGCAAAATTTGTAAGCAAAGGCATGATAAACGGCCATTGAAAGAAAAATATCATTTTCGAATAATAAAATGCATGAAAAAGTTGCATCCGTCGTACTTTCAACACAAATTTGACTTCAAAGCATAGGCAAATGTATTTAGTTTTTAATAATGTATGGACACAAATTTCCCTTAAAAATAAGATGAATTCAGAAAGCAAAGCCAATATTCTATAGTAGCTCTTTCGAGTATTTACAGAGCGATGGTTATTCAAAACAATCCTGGAAAAGAGCAGAGGAAAGCAATTGATTGTTTAAGTTCTGAAAGGAAGTTTATTCAAGAATACCGATAAATTCCTTTCTAAAGAAGGAATATACACGTGCGCTGGATTATCCATCAAAGAATAAAGCGTACTTTCGTGTTCGTTAGCTATTGTAGAAAAATATATAGTATGAAATGAAATATCATGATATGTAAATTTTATTCAAAACGTGCAGTAATGAATTAATGCTGAGGAGAGAATGAGGGAAAAATCTTGGGCGTCTTTTCCCTTTTTATCCAGACTAATTTTACAGTGTAGAGCTCATCTTCAATGAGTGATGTGCACGAAAGGCAAAAGAAACAAACCTGTCTAAATTCCAGATATTTTTGGGAGTTACCAATCACCTGTAGGCATCCGGTTACCTTATCATACCTTACAATGTATCCCATTGTATTGCTGACATCTCTAGCAACATGCTCATATATAGTTTTAAGGCGTTTCGATGAATCCTTCGTGAAATAAATGCAAAAACTGTGATAATTTTGTCATTTTCAGTGCCCCAATAGCAACAAGCGTTACCGACCCTAGTCTTAATTTCTAGCTGTTTTTATTTCACCTTTATTTCTCTGAGTTACAGCTTGTTTATTGTGCAGAAGCCCGCTGTATTGCGCTGAGCCGAGTGAGGGTGCATGCTCAATGATTGCCACAAAAAACGGTTCGGACGTCACAATCGCTGGGTATGCACTCTCACTTGGCTTGCTTCAACTCGGAGAAATAACGACGAAATAAAAACGTCTGGAAACTACACTACACCGACCCCAGCTTAGCGTGAAAAGTTAGTTTGCAGGCAAAAACCAATGTTTGTCGCGGAAAAGGTCTTTGTACGCTAAGACTATAACACGCACCACTGGCATTGGCGCCTGTAGCAGTGCTAGTGGTACGTGTAGTAGTCTTAGTGTGCGCAGACGCTTCCTCGAAGAATATGGTCATGTCGCAACTAAAACGGCCTGTAAAATTTCATTGATACCACAATTTGATATCACATACTACCTAGGGGTGTTCCAGAGGGTCCAACCGACCACCCCATGCAGTCAAACCTTTTCTGCGGGGTGGGTTGAACGATGTCACTTTTTCTGGGTCGCTGCGCCTGGACTAAAAGAAAGAACGGATAAAAGTCCTGCGGGAGTCGAACCGCTCGCCTTCCGGTATGGCGTTATGAACAACCAGCGCGCTAACCGATTATGCCACATGGCTGTCCTGAAGATCGAGTGCGAAACTTAAATCTAAATACTATCGTGACAGTGTTGACTTGTGATGGCGCTATTCAACTTCCCACAAGTGGCAGCGTGGATTCGATCAATATACAGTTGCAAAGAAAAATTGGGAATCATTCCGTACAGATTGCATTCTCATTTTCAGTTTTAAACTACAAAATTATCAACCTGATGAGGAGATTTGAAAACATAAAATGCATGATTACTAAAGCTTATTGTCTCAGCTACAACATATTTATGTTTCAGAGGAAATGGAGCAAAATCAGATGAGGTAAATGTGCTTAAACGTTGTCAAGTCAATGCATGGTTTTAAAAAAATCACCTCCCATAGACATAACACGTAAACTTGTCTGATTTTGAGTCTTTACCTTTAATCACAATTTCTAGTATGATGACGTCATCATAATCCATCAAAACCATCACATGGACTTGAGAGGCAAATGTTCAAAGTACAACGTATCTGAATTTGGGATAATATTGAGCTTAAACAACAGAGATACGAGCAAATGAATGTCAGAAACAGTACCTCAAAAAAATCAATTCCACTTTTTTTATATAAAATGACGATATGATGACGTCATCGCGTTTTCCTGGCAATATTGATACTTGGAATGTTATTTACAATTCATATGCTTTTGTAATATGCAATAGAAATATAGGGTCAATGGACGATTTAAAGAGCTATGGCGAAATAAACAAAGACATGTTTTTTCACTATATTTGCAGAAAGACGCGCGTGCCGAATTTCAACTTTGACGCCTGTGCATTCCTTTGTTATGGGTCGAAATCGATCGGAAATCAATGGATACTGTTACTCAAAGTATCAGGAATCCAAATCAGTCAAAAAAATTGCATTTCCATGTTTCTTACGCGCTCTGCGCGCGAAATTGCGCGGACGGACGCGCACGCGAGAAAATGTTTGAAACGCTTAAAATTGTCTGAAACTTCGAGATTTCCCATTGGGAAGTCGTTTTGAGCCTTTTAAAATTTTGACGCGCGCTTACGCGCGCCTAATGATGACCTGGGTAACTAGCATTAGAAAGTAAGATAGAGCGTGACCTGAACTTTATGTCCAGCGAAAATGATACAGAAATGACATCTAGTTATGAAGTTATGATTGATCATGTGACAAGGTCCGAAAATCACAAAATGGCGCCTAGACCCAAAGTTCCCGGAACGCCGAAGGCGCCCCCATTTGTCGAAAACTCTATCGGAACACTGCAAATGCTTTCATAAGGAAATGACTGTTTGCGATTTGGCCTGATTTGATAACGTTATCGGCAATTTATAAGCGATGTATAAGCCACTGTCTGTTTATAAGCCAGTATCCCGTGTGCGATTTTTTTGGCGAGTTATATCCCAAATGATAGTTCTCTCAAGCATTTGGTGTGATTTGATGACGTCAATGGCGATTTATAAGCGACTTGTAAGCCACTGCCTATTTATAAATTATCTTTTGTGCGATTTTTTGGCGATTTATAACGCAAACGAACGACTTGAACGCCATCGATGCATCGGGTGTTGATCACAGAACTCTTCTGTGGTGTTGATCATCATCACATGTACATGTGTTGCATTCGACAGCATCCATCAAATACAAAGTTCATGAGAAGTGAGAAATGAAAGTAATCTGGTGTGTTTGTAAGTAAGCTGAAGTTTTTTTTATTATTTGTAATGTCACGCTGTCGCACATACAGTACAAAATCAACGGCGATTTCGTGGTTTAGGCCCCCACTCGCTGAAAGTGAGAGCGCACGCATTCCTTTTATTTACAATTTGTGCCGCGTACTCTACTACTGGATTGTTGTCCCATACATAAACATCTGTGTTGCCTATAGTTAGCGTTCTAATCTTTCAACATGCGTACCGCTGCACGGTGGTTCTAGACCTAACTGTATTGTATTATCAACTATTCTTCGTGAAGCATGGCTAACGCAAAGTCAATTAGAGGTGGATTGAAGGGTACCGATTGAAGTCCCCATTGCGTACACTGTATTGTATAGCGATAGTGTGTTAGTGTTACGTGTGCGAGGTGAATGAGGGCGGCCCATCCAAGCAAGGCCTAAACCACGATTTTAAGCCAAATCAACACGTTCATTATTATAAATAGCCTAGATAGTATTTCTACTTCACATTAAAGTTATAGGCCTGCCGAAGAAAGACTAAGGCTGAACACTTTTCAAAAAAGAAAAAAAAAAGAAGAGAGAAGATGAAGACATACATGTAGTCTACTCCAATCATACAGAACACCGAACATGCAGAACATGGCAGAATATTCAAAAACATTGTCATTGACAATTCAAAACCTGAGATTGAGAACTATTTTGAACTTGCCACTCGCACTCGTGAGTCGTGGTTATCATAGAACAAGAGGCCATTCCATGAAACTAGCCAAAGCAAGGAGTCGCCTGGACATCAGGAAAAAACAAAACTTGTATAGCCAAAGAGAATCATAGGCCTAGTAAACGAGTGGAACAATTAAGCTTCCATAATCAGCTGTTGACGCCCCCACACTCATTAACGTCAAGAAGCAACTATCCCACTTGGGTTTTTACATGGGCCCCATGGGACCCCCTTAACCCTGCCACACCGTGCTACATTTAGTGTTTATAGATGATATCATATCGCCAAGAACGACTACAATGTACATGTAGGTGTGGCCTTCAATAAAATTCAAGGTAAAAATTTGTGTTACGTCGTAGCTGTAGCCGCTCTGCACCACTTGCAGAGTTTACCTCCCTCGCGAAGGCTAGGGCCAGGCTTGGGAAAGAGTTGCGTACACGCGTATTTTCTTCAGCATTGCTGCAGATAGTACTTTTAAATGGATTTTTGGGTACCTTCAAACTATCTCCAGCTTATTTAGGGGGCATAAATGATACGAGTTCCAAATATTCTTCAGGTTAAAAAAATAAGTTTAACTTCACAGAAAAAAATGTCAATTCAGAAATTAAAATACTTAATTAGGGGGCCCAAAATAGATGCTTGTTGGTAGGGAGGACAGTGAAATCTGGTTATTTTGAAATCATATCTATCAGTACACAAAAATGTCCTATTGAACAATTTTCTAGTTTTTGTCAAATTTGAAATGGGATATGAAGGACCTTAAAAAAACCCATATGGAAGTGGTATCACATGAAAGCTTGAAGTATGGGATCATTTTCTGATCATTTATTTTAATGCTAGTCTTGTTCTAGAGAGTGCGATTTTGCAGCAGAATTTTTAAATGTAATTTTTAAGTTAAAAGATTGTAACTTTACCAAGTTTTTTATCGATGTAGCTGATCCATTGACTTTCTCTAGGCAGGAGCTATCCAGTGATACCAAACTTGTCTGGTTTTTATAAAAGAATCCAAGCAATTACTGTTGGCTTTTTGCTTCCCTGCCACCCTGTTGGCTATACATTGGCATAATAAAAACTTTTTAAAATGTCCAGGAATACACCATTTCGAATCAAAAACATTATAGGTATGAATACAAAAAAGGAATTTTTTTAATGAGTTCTTTATGTGGGAGCCTTCTCTGCTGCTCAAAAATGTTAAATGGATATTCAAGTCCCTTCAAACTCATCCCTCTCATCCACACTATGTTCTAATCATCCCCACATTAGAATTTCACTTTGAACTTAGGAATATATCGGGGCGGCTCCCACAAAAGGAATCTGTGCTGTTGCTGTATTATTCTTTACCAGAATCTGGTTACTCTTAAAAAATACCCTATAGAACAATGTGTCCACATCCGCCTATAATCGCAGTTTTACTGTTTCCAATAATATCAAGTTTCAAGTCAATAGATGAAAGGATGCATTTCCTTTGGGCAGCATTTACAATGCTCATGTACACATTTGCAAATATCCAATCATTTCAAATTTGAAGTCAATAGGTGAGAGGGTGCATTTCCCTTAGGTAATGCATCCTCTCACCTCCAAACAACCAGGAACATAGGCATCCCCATGTTTCCAATTTTCATATATTGTCGAAAAGAAACATTCCCACATTCTGTAAAAGTTTTAACTACATCATAGCAAGTTTCACTCTACCTCAAAGTCCACTGCAGCATTCATCTTGTGCACTCATGACATATTCATTTGAATCCAATACCTCAATTTAAATTCAATTTGTTCAATTTTATAACTTTTTTTTTGCATGATTCTGGCATACAACTCGTCAATTGCCCTGGAGAAGGGCTTTGCCTAATGCGTTATTCACACAAAAAAAAGTACTTTTTTTTTTAGATAATCACATTTTTGATGTTCGAATGTCTCTGTAAAATGGAGTTCTTAATCTTCTGGGCTAGAAATTTATCTCCATTTAGTCAATATTGTTGTACACTGTTCTTCAGAATTTGAATCAATAATCTTATGATAGTTTCTACGCTACACTCACTTTTATGCTAAGACCTTTCTGCCAGGAACATTTACCTAAGCTAAGGCCCTTCTGCAGGGCAACCGACGAACTGTGCATGTCTCATGTAAAGTGCTCATTCAGAGCATACATTTTTTTTTTTTAGACAACATAAAGAAATGACAGCATCTATGACCACCAAAGACAGGAGATTTCTCACTGGCATTTGATTATTTAAAACTCATTTCCACAAGGGATATATTATTACCTTTCACTTTCTAGCAATATCAGGATGGAACTTCACTAATGCAATTCAACTGTCTGTACCTTTGGCCCAATAATCATTCTCATGAAATTTCATAGTCATTTAAATGCCCACTCAACTCAAAATTATTGTGCCGCAATTGAGCCAAGAGCCAAGACGCAAACTAATGAGGTGTACTCAAAGCACTTTGTTGGAAACTTGAAAGCATATCTTCTTACCAGTCCACCAATCTACTCTCTGCTATACCAATACCCAACCCTAGTTCCGACATCTCTGGATGACGTCATAGATATGTTACTGTCATGAAAACCTTATTGTGGCTAGATATTGTTATGAGACATGTTGACTGAAAATGTCATGTCATTCCGTGATGTCATTGTTGAGATATTGACGACACAAAATGTGGCAGAAAGAAAGAAGAATAAAAAAAAGAGAAATTTTGACAATCACAATAGGTGATACGCTGATAGCGTATCACCTAATAAAGAGAGATTTTGACAATCACAATAGGTGATACGCTGATAGCGTATCACCTAATAAAGAGAGATTTTGACAATCACAATAGGTGATACGCTGATAGCGTATCACCTAATAAACATTTGCTGTTGCTACTTCCAATCTATTACCACCACCACCACTACCAATACCATTACCACTAGTACTACTACTACTACTACTACTACTACTACTACTACTACTACTACTACTACTACTACTACAACTACTACTACTACTACTACTACTACTACTACTACTACTACTACTGTTACTATACTACTACTATAACTACTACTACTACAACTACTACTGCTACTACAACTACTACTACTACTACTACTACTACTACTACTACTACTATTACTACTACTTCTACTGCTACTACTACTACTACTACTGTTACTACTACTTCTACTGCTACTACTACTACTACTTCTACTACTACTACTACTACTACATTAGTAGTGGTATTATTGTCACATTTTAAGATTTGCAAATGGAAAAAAAGAAAAATCGATCACCACCCAGTGTAAGTTCATTATTTATACCTCGAGTTTAAATTGTAAGTTGCCCTAAATCAGACACACTAAATAATAAATAATAAGGTCTTATTTACCCATGGTAGCCTCTTCAGTGTTACCATACTGCTCTACCAGAGGGTCCTGCCATTATTATTACCCTAGCGTTGCCAGGTACCCATTTATACACCTGGGTAGAGTGGGACATGGTGGGTAAAAGCATCTTGTCCAAGGACGTAAGCACTGGGCGGGATTCGAACTCGGGTCCTCCGATCGGGAGTTCAAGTTCAAGTTCAAGTTCATATTTATTCGGTTTTTTTCCACAATATACAAACATAAATCTCACTTTCTTAAGTGACAAAAACAATGCATACAATTGTACAGAGAAGGCAACAATAATAGGAAAAAAAACTAACAGTGGCGATACATTGCAATAGGTGCTAAGATAACGAAAGTGAAATGGTTTTCAATATATGCATTGTGTGAAAAAGACGGAGGGACCCACTAAAAAGACAGAGCTTGTAGAGTGTGGGCCCCTCTTGTATTAGAATCCCGATGTAAAAATTGAATTGAAAACAGCAAAAAATCCGCACAAAAAGTTCGTCACAAAAAAAGTTTGGGAGCCCACTAAGAGACAGACGAACAAACAGTTATACATAAAACAACAACAAACAGAGTTATGAACATGCAACAGGACTGGGACAGCAACAAGACTACTAGTAGGAGGAAAAACAAGAAACAAACAGACTTGACGACACAAGAGGAAACAAGATTATAGCGTGATAAAGAGGTAACAGAATAGAAAGGAATATGCAACACAGACAACGATCCTCGGAGGTTTGAGGAAGAAAGAGAAGAAGAAAAAAAGAATATAGAACAAACCCTTCAACTGCGAAGTATAGACCGATTCAATTTCGATGACCTATTCACCTACCGCCGCTAGCGGCGCTATAACGGTCGCCATAACTGGGGGCCAACGGGGGGCTTCCAGCGAGCTAGCTACCCAGCGAGTTGCACTTGCAGCTCAGCAGCCTAGCGTACCCATCGCGCATAGTTAGCCGGGCGCAGCCGCTGCGCCGCGGCCCGCGACCGCTGGCGCCGCGCTAATATTGTGATTGTTTACTCACTGTGTGGAAAAGTCTTTCAGCGGCCTTTAATGCCTTTCTTTTGGACAAATTGAGTGATTCAGACATATTGATCTACTTTGAAAGCTTCAAAGGAAGGATCAGGAAAACACATTGTGCAGTTGTTGGGTGCACAAATAACAGAAAAAAAATGGAAATGGAAGCTGCACGGCAGAGTGTGAAATTCAGACACCGCTGACGCATGATATTATTGATAAATCAAGGCAAAATTAAAGACAATTAAGTGAAATACAACGGTATAAAAATGCACAGATTTCGAAACAAACTATGTCTACTAGATTCTCTATTTAACTAGGTTATCACTGCATATTCGTAAAATATGTTGTTCATCTTAGAAGACAAGTTTAGATCAAAGTTCTAATTTGATAATTCACCGATTTTTTTTTTTTGATTTTTTTTTTTTTTAATCCTTGGTGTCCTACTTGCCAAAGTTAGAATCCACTTCCTGGCTACACTTTATTATTATGACAAACATTTTACAGCCTACACTACAGCTAAATAAATGTTTCAAGATGCGTTAAATTCTTATATTGTTTTCACTTCTTCAATGTTCAGCACTGAATTGACCATAGGCCTATTCAATTCTGGCCTGGAACTCTGAATTTGACTTTTGATAAAGTGATACTTATAAATATTAAACCATGGATGGTGGCAAACATCTGTTTCATAATCATACTAAGAAAATATGATTTGAAAATCACTTTTGTAGATTACAATATTAGGCGTTAGCGTGATTTTATGCAAGGTTACTTAGACCTAAAACAGTAGAAATTTCGGTTGTAGACATCAGGCAACGTAGTCGTAACTTAAGTTTAGGCATATACGGCCTAGAAACGCCTAGATTTATATTCCGTTTGGTTTACTCAGTTAGGCTTGCCTGATGTTATCGACAACCGAAAATGATATAGGATGTAGGGTTCTAGAAGTCAATAGGTCTAGATCTAGGACTCTTGCCCAGATTTCTAGACAAGATCTAACGTTAGACAGATTCTACCCTGCTGGCCCGACACTCCCGAGCAAAGGCAAAAGCCTGCCCTAAAAAGGTTAAGTTAACTGATAGCTTGCAATATTGCGCCATATCTAGCTCAGGATTCTTATTCATTATTTGTACCTAATTATATCAGTTAACTTGCCAACAACCTAGGCTTATTACCAAGACGTCTGCCTGCGCCTAGCAATAATTCTCCCCAGCGGTTTTTATTCTCTTGCAAGTCTTAATGTGAACATACGGGGCTAACACGCGAGTACCCAAGTCATCGCCAGAAATAGAGTCTACAAACATTCACGGATCGTACCGATATTTACCTTGAAATTCAAGTTTTGGCTACAGCCGTATGTCATCTACCCATTCGCTCATAGTCGGTATAAGTTGTTTAATTTCATTTATTCTTGATTAGCTAGCGAAAAAAAAAAATGTAGACTCTAGTTGTCACAAATCCAGATGCGTCGATCGCTGCCAGCGCCAGAGATAGCTAGGTGGCCGGCTGGCGCCGGGTGGTAAAAGCACTGGCTGCCGCTGGCACCCTTGCCACGCACGCAGGGCGCTTGCCGACCCGGCCTGTTTGGCCCCCAGTTATGGCGTCGCCTTAAGAGGGCGCACTTCCATGAACAGTCGCTTGAATCGGTCTATAGGTTAAAAAAAAAATCTTATAATCAAGGCTTGAGCAATAGCTAGAATGATAAAGAAAACGGCAATGCCGATATTGCGGATGAGTAACAAAGTAAGCCTATTAACTAATCTGATTCCGCGAGTCGTCATTATAAGATTGTAAAAGAAAAGACTTTAATCTCCTTTTAAAGGAGTACATAGATGGAGCAGATTTTAAATCATGATTCAGGGAATTCCAATAATTTGGTCCAGTGTAAATAAGTGTATTCTTTGCTAAAATCGTTCGAAGAAGTGGTAAATGAAACTCGTTAGAACGCCGGGTGGGGTAATTATGGAATGATTGATTTTTTTTGAAACATAGAACTAAAGATAGGTGGGAGTAAATTGTTATCATACATATACATGAACTGACCTAAGTAAAATAAGAATAATTCGTTGATTTTTAATAGCTTATAACAGTCAAACAATGCATTTGTATGTGAACGTGTAGAAGAATTAGAAATAATACGGAGGGCTTTCTTTTGCAATAATAACACTCTATTCAGCAGTGTCTGATGAGTATTGCCCCAAGCTAAAATTCCGTAATTAAGGTAAGGGAGTATCAAAGAGGAGTATAACACTAATAGGGTCTTTTCAGGAATATAGAATTTCAGTCTATTCATAACACCTATATTGCGAGAAATAATTTTGCAGATATGATCAATATGTATTTTCCAAGAAAGTTTATTATCTACAAAAATACCAAGAAATTTAAAACATGACACATTTTCTAAATTACAATCATTCAGAACTATTTCTGAATTCAAAGAATCAACAGTATTGCTGAAAAGCATATATTTTGTTTTTTGAACATTCAAAGATAACTTGTTAGCTCTGACCCAGTTGGTTACTTTTTTCAATTCCGTATTAACTTGTTGAACAAGAACATCGATATCGTTATGGGCAAGAAAAACACTGGTATCATCAGCAAAATGTATAAAAGAAAGTAGCTCTGAAACAGAGGAGAAATCATTGATATAAATTATGAATAACAGCGGCCCTTGGAGAAGTCCAAGAATATACTAATTAAATGAGAATGGTTGTCGGTTGCATTACCAACTTTATCAATAAAATGAAGAACTGGGTGGATGGTACTGTGTCTCTCTCGAAAACCAAACTGGCAATTTGTGAATATTTTGTGCACATTAAAAAAATTAATAATTCTGGTGTATATTATTTTTTCTAAAACTTTCGACAATGAAGATAATAAAGAGATTGGACGATAATTGCTGACATCCAGATTATCACCTTTCTTAAATAGTGGAATTACTTTAGCCAATTTCATTTCATCAGGAAAAATACCATTAGAAATTGACAGATTAAAAATGTGGGCCAAGGGATCTGCAACTGAGGATATGACACCTTTAAGAATACAGTTATTTATATCATCATAACCGGAACTTCGTTTGTTTGTTAAAGAGGATACAATGTCGATAATCTCATGTCTATTTGTTGGAGTTAAAAAATATAGAATTTGGGTTATTCTGGCCTAAAAATTCAGTGAAATTCTGTTCTGTAGCCGGAAAACCATGAGCAAGCGTTTCACCTATTTTTGAAAAATAGGAATTAAAAATATTTGCAATATCAACAGGGTCATCAATTATTTCATCATCCCACTTTATTTCACCAATTTCTGCTTTTTTATTCGGAATATTCATAGCCTGTTTTAAAACTGTCCAGGTATTCTTAGTATCAGACTTGTATCTCAACAGCTGCTGAGAATAATACCTTTCCTTTTCCAAACGTAAAATCCTGGTTAATGTGTTTTTATATGATGTATATTTGTTCTTTGTTCGTTCAGTTTTTTCCATTTTGTATTTATAATACAATCGATTTTTTCTGTTTATTGAACGGAGAATTGATTTGGAAATCCATGGTAACCTAGGTGCATTTTTATAATTCATTTTACTTTTTTGCTTTGGAATAATAACCTCCAAAAGAAAATTAAACATTTCCATAAAATTATCAAAAGACTCATTAACATCATCACTTTCATACACTCGTGACCAATCAGCATTTTCAAGAGCAGCATCAAAACTGGCTAATTTTTCACATGAAATTTTGCGTATGAATAAAGGAGATGAAGGCTTTGCGTCATTGACTAAAGTTTTCAAAGTAAAGTGGGTCATGATTGGATAATGGTCGGTCACATCTGAAAGAACTATAAAGGATTCGGGAAGGGGTAAGATATTGCAAAACAAATTGTCAATTAAAGTAGCAGAGTGATCCGTGATGCGAGTCGGTTTGGAAATGAGTGGCAGAAAGGATGAAGACAAAAGTGTTTCGAGAAACTCGTTGGGGATATGATCATCTCCAGCTTTTAGCAAATCAATATTATAATCACCAAGAAGAAAACAATCCTTATTTCGAAAAACTGGGTTTTTTAACACGTCTGGAAGATAAGTCACAAAATCTAAAATATTTGAATTTGGAGGTCTGTATATTATGCCCAATAACACATTCCTACATCCTGGGATATAAATTTCTACAAAAAGAGATTCAACAGTGTTATCCATTCTAGAAATGTCGTTATGAACAATACATTTGTAAATACTTGATACGTAAAATGCCACACGGCCTCCACTTCTGTCCGATCTATTACTGACATGCATATTATATCCGTCAATTGCAAAGGAATCTTCCGTAGTGGAAGTCAACCAGGTTTCGCTAAGTCCAATGACAGAAAGTGATTGGCTAGCATCGGATTCTAATAAAAACTTTAACTCATCGAAATGCTTATTCAAACTTCTTATGTTTAAATGCAGCAAAGAAAATGTGTCTTTAGAGAAACTAGAATACATATCTTTACATTGATTTACTGTTACGTAATTACATGACATATTCAAATTTAAATCATTAGTAAAATCATAAGGCAGTTCATTTACCGCTGCATTAAGATTATTGGCAACTAAGTTGTCATAAGGAGTTGTTAGAGTAATTGGTGCCTCATCAACTGAGTCGGATTCGGATGTTGTGAGCCTATTACACAATTCAAAAAAAAAAATCATCATTTGGCACGGAATGAAAGGGGAGTCGGGAGTCTTATCCACTATGCCACTGCTCAATGCTGACCGGTCTGTCACTTTTAAAATGCACGTCCATCTCACAGCTTAAAAACAACGACAACAGTAGCTAAAAAAACAATGACGCAAAGGTCGAAAAGTGATGCGAATATTTAGACCTCTATTGACGTATTTCGTACAAATGGATGATTAGAATAATTGCAATGAAGTCATTGACTTTTGTGGCTTTTGATGTACCTTGCACCTTTTGACTAGTGCGGATGTGATTTCAACGACAGAAAGGAAATACAACGGTCGAAATTGTTTGCTGTATCAGTCTGCACTCGGTTAGGCCCTCTGCAGCCAGGTATACCAGATAACTGTTTTTTTGTTTATTTACCACCTCCAAAGTGATTAAAGATTTAAAGAATGATAATCAATCAAGACAGGAAGAGCGGAAGAAAACGAAATGGAGAGCAAATGAGGGAGAGGAGAGGGAGAGAGCGAAATAAGCAGTTAAACAGACAAAGCTAAAGAAAAGACAATCAAGATCAGGTCATCTTTCCCTCTTTGAAACTTACGCAAGATTATGACTGGAGCGCTTTTTAGTCAAAATAAGAATTGTGATTGTGCTTTCCCAATCAGAGTAATATTATTCCTCTTTCTACATATACCTAGGGAAAGTAGGTACATGTCAAACATCAGATAGAGCCCATCAAACTAACAGAACATAGTGATTCATCAATTGTTGATCGATATAATCTGCTTCCAGGTATAATATACTTTTTCACATCTACATACGAAGATATTATATCCCCTTCTTAATGTGCGACATATATTTCATAATGATATCAGAGTCAAAAGAAGGAAAAGGCAAAAATAAACAATGCCATTCAGATCTAAACGATGTGAATGGTACTTAAAAAAGGGGGTAAGAAATGCGACGGCAAGAGAGAAACGGCAGAAAAGAGAGAAAAATAGAAAGAAGGGAAAAGAGAGATATATCTTTTGAACAAACCTACCCCATGTACACACAATGATTTTACAGTGAAATGCACAGGATATGTTAGAAACAAGTAGATGACTTGATACTGAACGATATTTTTCAGTTCAACTCAACTCCATGTTTAGGTTGATATATCTCATATAAAGAACTGTGACAGTTCGTTCAAATATGAGAGAAAAAAGACCAAGCAGTCACACAAGCTTTTAATTCTACATGTACCATGACCTAGAGTACGCATCCCAGTTTAACATTATCTAAATTGTATGATGTAACGTCACCATCTTACATTGCTATTCCTTTAACTTGCAAACAAGTTTTTAAGTTGTTCTTGACAAATGAGTTCAAAACAAAGAAAGGGGCATGGAGTTATAGGTGCTGAGTTGTTGCCGAAAATCACTTTGGAACATTTCATTTATGAAAAAAAAAAGAGAGAAAAATAGGAGAGATAGGAAACGTTGTACGTCATTGCCATATCTAATAAGGAAACGAATATCGCTGTCCTCCTGAAAACATGCAGCGTTAAATTTGCTTAATTTTGTCCATTTTTCGATTTGAATAAGAAATTCTCTCTTCTCTGTGCTTGACGTATCAGTGACTTAATTTACATATCCAGAACATGAATTCTTTTGTTACTTGAAGCACATTCTTCCTATGTTGTACTCTGCCTTCTGTCGTAGACATGCCATGGAATGTTTTCTCTATTTTCATGTACAGATGTAAGTAACTGGTCCGTACGTTGCTTCACCCAGCCGTTACCTGGCAACAGGGTGAATACACCTGCAATAGTTTTGTATTTGTACATTGTATTATTGTACAGTGAACGAGGAGTCTTTCTATTTCTCTCTCTCTCCTATTCTTTCTCACCATCTTTCTTTATCGCTATCCCCTTCTTCTTTGTTTTTCTTTCTTAGCATCACCTGTTTACATGACCGTGTATGTTTTGTTGTGTGAAATAGTTTGTTTTTGTTGTAGTTAAGTAAGTCGATAGTTGGTTGAAACTGTTTATTTATTTCTTTGTGCATGAGGCCCCAATATTAAGCCCGGCTTACTGGGGACCCTCCTGTATGGTACCTTGACTTTTTTGTTGTTGTTGTTATGTCTCCCCTCTTTGTCACAATAATTTGCTTACCTTTCATGTGCAAAATCAGCCATGAATTAGTATTAACCATGTGCTTATTTCTGAAAGTAATCATAGTTGATTATATTGTACCATACAGAAACAATGTAATGAAATGAAATGAAATTAAATGACGTGACTCATTATGATACACTCATCTAGAATCGGAGTTGATTTCACACGATGTTGTAGGTTTGCCCCCTTTCGAACCGTTGAACATGATGGATGCCCATATCAACTTTTTGTGCTATTCTATAGTTTGTTTTGTTACGTATTGTTCTTCACCCGATTCGCTAAACAATGTATCAGTCGCTGCCTCACACTGCCGGATATGGTGTGGAATAAAACCGGAAGGACAACTCATTGGGAGTAACACCGGGTGATTTGGTACTGTCAGGCACCGATTGGGACGATTTTCAGCCCAAAGAGTATAAAAGTTGATCAAATTGTCTGTATTCTTCAGATTTCTCGGGTTCGTGCTTCCACGAGAGAAAACTCCAAAGCAACGACTAAAAAACTTGGCAAGAGACGGATTTCATCACCATGGGTTGGAAATCAACTTTGCTCATCCTTTTTCTCGCTGCACTTACTGTCGCAGGTAAGAATAATATCTTTGTTTCACATCAGTCCCCCTTTTTTTTTCTATCATGTGTTCTCTTTTGCCCATTCAAAGATTATGACATAATAGGTTAGATAAAAAGCGGATGACAGGGGGAAGTATTAAGCGATACTGAAATTCAAATGTTTAAATTTTGTATGTTTCATTCTCTGCCCAACAAATCTCTTTGACTATTGAGAATTGTCTAGCAAAAATAAAAAAGAATGCATCTATTTTACTTTATTTGTTTGGGTTAATCAAAATTTATATCACAAGAATATACAATAACCGTTTCTCTTCAAGCTGGATATTATCAAATGTTTTTGTAAGCAAATTAGATACTTTTAAATATTTTTGATTAAAAAAAAAGGTTGCCGTTGGTCTTCAGTCATACATCATTATCTCAACATCAAGTTTTATTAACATGAGGGGGATCCGTAAGGTGTGTCTTAATTGATGTCATCAGTAATTGTGTTCATTTTTCTTCAGTCGCAGCATTTTGTCCACTTTTTTGCGATATTTGTCCTAATACCATTCGTGATACATTGACAATGATACAATGAACATTTGAAACAAGGGTTTGCCTTGTGATTCGAATCGATTCTATTTTACTTTATTTCCATGAATGAAATGGAAATACATGATGCAAGGTGAAACATATATCACTTTCCCTGTAAAAAAAAAAAAATAAAAATAAAGGACAAATAAATAAGTACGATACAAAATATATTATGAACAATAGGGTAGAGAAAAAGGAAAAATGCACACTTTGCAAGAGTAACAAAGCAAATACGTATGGTTATTCTTGTTTCACAGTGTGTGCGCAGAACGGTCGTCGGGATCCAGACAATAGAAGAGGGCGGGGTCGCCCCTCTGACAGTCATGCTGGCCGTGGAGGACCCGGTGACAGCCAGACCGAGGCGAATCTAGAGCAGCATGGAGGCGGACGACGAGATAGTGGTCGTAGGAATGAGGGACGTTCTCGACCAGGAGAACAGTTCTCAGACGGCCAAGGGAGACAAGGCGTAGAGGGAGGTGAAGGAGATGAGTTTGGAGGACAAGGGGACTTCAGACGGAGAGGTGGTAAACCGTTCTTTGGACAGGGAGGAAGGCGAGAGGGAGGTCGACAAGGAGGACCGGATGGGGATATGTCACCGATGCCTTTTGGTGGTGGTAGGAGATCTGATAGAGCCAATGAAACTGATGGTGAAGAAAGTTATCCTGGTCGTCACCACGGAAGGCATCAGTCTCACCACCATCATCATCACCATCATCAACATCACCATGGAAGGCGCAATGAGAGTGAGGAATCTGAAGAAGGAGACAACAACGGTACCAGTATCTTCCCTTTCAGGTTCCGTCCCCATGGAAACCGCCGTCATCACCATGCAAAGTGCAATGAGAGCGAAGACTATGATGGGGAAGGAGACAACAATGACACTCGCATCGAGAATGCACCATTTGATAGACCATCTCTTCGTCGCCATCATCCCTGCAAACGTAATCGTACCGAAGAGGAAAACGTCTTCTCAGATCGAGGGGATCGTGGTGATCAATCTGGACGTGACGGTGGGCGACGTGAAGAAGGAGAAAATGGTCACCCCTTCCAACGTCCGGGCAAGGATGGTCGTCATGGTAACCGCGGCGGTCGTCCATTTGGTCGTCGAGGTGACAGGAAACCCGACAGCGATGACGATGATATGTTGACCACTATCCCAACACAGACTGAAGAAATAGAAATGGAAGCAGTCGTTACTGATTTCCCGGAAATCAATGACGGCTTCTTGGGGTGAGCAGGCTTTCCTCGTGTTTTCATGCCCCAAGGACTTGCCAAACATTAGAAGTTCGTTATCAATCCTTTTATCATTTTATAGAATATGACACGAATTCGGTCGCTCCAAATTCTGGGTCATGGATCTCGAGTAGCAATCACCTTCTGTCTCGACAAGCTGCCAAAATAACTATGTAGTCCAACTTCTCATATCTTTCGATTGCCGCACTCCGAACTTTTGATTATCTCCCATAAAACGTGTACCCGATTGTCTATAAAATGCTATTAACCCCATCTCATTTCATATTTATTCATATGATAAGTCGCTCATGTTTTTTTTTTTAAATACAATTTGAAATGGTCATGATTTGTCTTATTTACTGCTACTTTGGACAAGTGGGACCCGCAGTAAACACGTAAAAAATAAACTTCATAATTTATTATGTACCATATTGCAATACTTCCCTTACTGCCGCGTTGTTCCTTTGTTTTTATGTGCCTTTGATGGAACAGGTTGACAAAAGTAAGCGAAATTTACATTTGTTGACATGTGGTATATGGGTCTGTGTGTACATGATGTGTATGCGTTCGTAACGAGGAACTTCGATGCAATAGAAATAGACAAAGAAAAGAAGTACACACCCACTCATACATTATTATATATTATCATGTTATTATTTATGTATATATATATATATATATATTGAGAGAGAGAGAGAGAGAGAGAGAGAGAGAGAGAGAGATAGAGATAGAGAGAGAATATTACCATCATTTGTTTTTAGTTGCAGGGAACAACATAACGGCCTATCGAAAATTTTGAAATATTGGTATTTTTCTCCAAAACGGAGGTACAAAATGGCAATTATATTATAATACACATTGTTGACATAGTCATGACGTCACGACTATACTTACAATGCAGCACCAACAATTTACGGGGCCAAGTCAACTTCAAGTGATATTGTGTACATATGATTGTTATATAAATCCGCCATATACATTTTATATGGCGATATATTCTATTTTCAGGACACTAACGGAGACACGGCTACACTCATCATTATGATACGAAAACAAACTTTTATTAGCTTTACTCCATGTGGTATATACAGCACCGGACAGAAACATGACAGCATACAACACTAAGGTGTACGTAATATCACATCTTGCTCAGTAAAGGAGTGCCTATATAGTGCTGGCCTCAAACTGTCTTGGAATTGACCAAAGATGGACACACTATGAAAGAAACGTGCAAATGTGGCTCTGATTGTATATTCTGTCAATTGTTGGGACATCTTAAAGCCATCAATGACCGCCGATATGGATTTTTGTCATTCTTCCCATAATGATAAAACCACATTTTTGTGTAGCCTTCTAGCGTAGTTCGCACATTTTTGCTATACCTTCTGTAGGCATCGTCTTTGCTTCGGCTGTTGATTGCCTGTTCACCAAATTCGGGGCCACCTTTATGGGAAATTGAAAATTCCATATTCGTACTAATATGGTTATCTTGTGTCCATTTCAAAACAGTGTGACGTCACTTTATACACGTGTATGCCTTGGAGAATACACGTGCAGCATTTGAACAGAAGTGTTGTTGTTGTTTTTTAGATTTGTAGAGAAGCTCTCTACCGGGCGGGCAATTTGCTCCAAAAATATATTTATTCAAATATTCACTTAAATTCAATTATAAAAACCTACACTACTTCTAATTATTTACAAAAAAAAATATATAATTATATCTTTTGCTAATATTTACAAATGAGATATTTAAAGAAGAAGAAAGGGGACAGGTTTTAGGAAGATATGTCGCCTGCCTACTCCTGCACCGAAAAGCAGAGTTACACCATTCCCGTCGGCGACCGGGATGAAGACCTGCCCGCCGACGCCGGTGAAGACTCGGCCTTTCCCGGAGGCAGGCGCCTCTAGTTGTCTTATCGGCCTAGATGTTATATTATTATTAGCCTATAGAAGGCGGGGACATCTTGGAAGAGGAGGGATGATAGAAGAATAGCGGAAAGGGTGAAGACAGAACAGAGAAAACAGACAGCTCGGGGGTGAGGGTGCTGAACAGAAGTGTGGGTGTGTCTCCCCATTTATACTACAGATATAGTCTGGCTTCCCGGACCCTCTGATGTTCTTTCAGATGTTCTTTATGATAACTAATAGCTGGATGAGCGTTTATTTTCTCTAGTAAAGGCACACATTCATTTTTCTTTGAACTCATCCATTGTACTTGAAGATCCTGAAGTCATAGAACACTTGACTGGATTCAGAAAATCAATGTCAGCAATACAATTTTCATGTTTGAACATTGACTCAAGGTTTCAAGCAGTCTTTATTTTTCTCTCAAATAGTGTCTGTGATACATCAAATCAAATGCACAGTACGATGGCTCAATTAGATTTCCTAATGCTATTTGAACCTTGATGTCATGGGTTTCAATTTTGATGGCTTCTACTCATTCTCTCCTTTTCAACTCAAAGTTCACTCAAAACTTTTAACCTGTGAATATCCAAGAGTTTGTCTCAGCCGATGCCCAGTCATATCAAATCTACTTCATTGCTCCATGATAGCGAATCTGATCAAGGCTGCCCTTTTTGGTGGTAAAACCTAAAACTATAGTGTTTTATGTGATAATGGTGCTTCACTAAATTAGTGTTCAGATCTCTGCAGTTCCTCATTATTTGCAACAATCTTCCAACGGCTATCTATGATAGTGAACTGACTGAAAATCTTGCTATTCCGAAAGATTTTGTCCTGTCACAGAGGAATAAGAAGTTTTTTTTTTCCTTACGAAGATGGTGGTCATTCCGACCTTTTTTTTTTTTCAATTTCAATTCAATTAATTTATTTTCATTCTTCCTTTTTTCTTTCAACAAAAACATAACACAAGATAAATCAGGTATTACATCATAAACAAAAAGCATTTGCCTTTGCAATAAATAAATGATATCGATAGACATAAGAGCGCATACTGGTAAAAAAAAAAAGAATAATAATACAACGTCATGCTTCAGTTGGAAAAAAAAATGAAGAAAGAATAGAGAGGTCCACTAAAAAGCAAATCTTGTAGATTGTGAACCACTCATAAAACTTATGAATTACTTATTTACAAACACTTGTGACAAATATGATATACGACAAAACAGAAGAAACACAACACCCTTGAAACATGATGCATTTTGCTTTCTTTTTTGATGTACCTCCCACCTTTTCCCCTGAAACATAACGTTTGCATGGTAAATTCGGGAGACTTAGCAAAGTGTTTCGAATTTGTTTCGCCTAATACAATTGGTCATACAAGCTAAATTGCTTGCGTCTCTCAGGACCAATTTACCACTTCTTGGACCGCATCTGCCTTCTCTGTTGCTTGCGTTGCCTCCTCCAGGCGACAATATACTTCTTGAAGGCCATGCATGTTGGCATTCTGCAGATTCAGATCTGCTATAAGGCTGTCCTGTATCGATGTTTTATATACAGTAGCTTGGAGTCGGCAGCAGTTTATCGAGACAGAGAGGCATTAACTGAAAAGAGCAAGGTCCTTAGACGTTCTTTATGTCCTTGCAGGCAAGGCTAGTATACATTCGTTTAACATCAGCTTCATTTCTTGTTCGTATTGTGGATGTGCAGTAGATATCATGTAGATATGCTGTAATCATCACCAATGAATGTCCTGTCCGTTTGTCATCCGTGACTACATGCGTTTTGCGCGGTAATTGTCATGTGACTAAGCCGTGGGTATGCGTTCGATGTGCTGAACACAGTTGTTCTATCCGTTCCATCTCTTGCAACAACGGACTTTACAGGAGGCCTAGCGGATCGAAAACGACAAAGTACAGTACAGATACAGGAGAAAACGTTCAACTATATGACAAGGTTCGGATCGCGCTATCCGTTTTCTTTTGTGTCTGTTGTTGTTGTTGTTGTTTTTTGTGCATGCACAAAGGTTTTTGGCCACTCTGACGGAAATCACCGGAAGATAAAAAAGGACATGACACGCATTTTAACGGATATCAATGGATGCCAAAAATCGACCTTCGTTTCCCATGCGTTTGCCTTATCCGGCAAAGTGTGACAGGGGCATTAGACTCAGAAAGCAGTGAATCATAACTGTAGATGTACCTAGGACTCAATACAAAAATATCTGGACGCTAAAAGACCTGTGGGTGTATGTGTGTGCTCTAATACTGAATGTGTAATTCAGCACATGCATTTCCCAGACTCTTAGATAGTGCTATTTCTATACGAAGCGTAGGCCTTACTCTTTATCAGTTCAGTTCAGTCTGGTTTATTCACAATATACTGCCATGGCAGCCAAAAGGCTGAATTGCGGAGTGATATACAATAAAAATGAGATGCCATTATTGGATGAGAACAGTACATAATAATCATATACGTACATACATATCTTCATAATGAAACTGTGAAAAATAATAAGTTTACTTCACGGTATAAAAAATACATAGTAAGACGGCAACATCCAACATAAAAAAAAATATCAAATGCTAATTCATCATTAATCAAATATATGGTGTTAAAATACTCGCATCTCTTGTGAGTATGGGACGCAGAGTTTGCTATGAACATGGCGTACTCATATAACCTTAACCAAGTGGCATATATAGAGCCCCTGTATACCGTGTGCTTTAAATTGTGACATAAGACTATCGGTGACTAGCGAAACACTAAGATGGCTGCACCCACATACACACACGACTCACACACACACACACACACACAGACACACACTTACACGCAAGCACACACATGCACACACACGCACGCTCACACACACACACGCACACACACTCACACACACAGACGCGCGCATAAATAAAAAGTACAGTAAATAACTTTCGGTTGTGGGTTCTGCAGTACGTGGAGGTACATAAAAAAGCAATAAAAAAAAATCTAGCATGTTAAATATATGAACAAAGCTATATCACCTTATCTTTAAAAAATATATCAAATTCATCTCCAACATATCAACTTCAAATAACACAGGCTTCATTGCAGCAGAACTTTAAATCCCTTTCATTAACCATTAAGAAAAAAAAATGCAATCACATAGTGAACATGGCATGGTGAATTACCGTAATAAAATCCATTTACTTCATGTTGAGGTAATAATAACACAAACATTGCAGGACTAAGATCACTTTCAATAAATGTTAAGAAAAAAATGCAATCACATAGTGAACATGGCATGGTGAATTACCGTAATAAAATCCATTCACTTCACGTTGAGGTAATAATAACACAGACAAATAGGGCTACGCAGGTCATGACTACATGTATTTCAATAGATTCAATAGATAGTGCATGAAAACAGGTGTTCACGAAACGCCTTTTTGATATTTAGACTTCCACCTCTTTTTTATTTGGGATGGGGGGAGGGGGGATCGACGCATCAGCTCAGCAGCCTGTAGTGTTACCGCGGTAGTCTCTTAAATCTCCCCATTGTTATTGACTTATTTCTCCGAGCCTGCAGCAACGTGAAGAACTTCTACCAGATCCATAGGAAGAAATACCAAGGTGAGTTCTCGACCGGCATTACGTAACATGTTCTGGACCTGAGCAAGAACACAAAAAGAGTAGAATTCTGGTAGGATCATCATACATGTAGAATAATACAAGTTCATCTCGAGATATGATCTCGCCAATCTAGCTACAGGGAACTTTAAAACGAACCCCAGAAGACATGGCAATGTGAAATGGTACAGGGATTGTGCGTACGTGCGCGCGTCTTTGTTTTGGTGTGTGTGTATGTGTGTGTTTGTTTTATAATCTTCTACCGTTGTGTTTTATTCCATGGCCGTGAAATTAGTGCTGAAGAAAGCAGGAAATATTCCTCGAGAAATTTGATGGTTTGAAAAGCGAAGGAAAATGATGGTGAAAGTAGGTCCTATTACGAAAGCTTTTGCGCTGACCTGGAGGCTTTGAAACTCACCTCTTCGTTGGAGCAATCCAGTGGCACGGGGTTTTGATTAATCTCAACCAGACCGAGGTTGACCTTCTCCTCGTCTTTGGAAAACTTGCCCGATAGACGGTTTGATATCTGGCCATTCAAGACAAGGAGTCCACTGCCGTTGAACTTTGTGACCTGCCGTGTGGTATAGGTTTATATGTTTATATATATATGCAAATATATATAAGATATATATACTTGTATAACAATATATATATATATATATATATGTTTAGATAAATGTAAATATTATATTATACGTACATACAAAGACTAATAGATTTATAAATATATAAAATATATATATCATATATCATATATATGGCATGTTTATAATGTGGAGATAATGTGTAAGACATTATAAGTTTGAGACTGACGTTGCTCTCATATGCTCCCTCTAGTCATTTAACTTTCAGCATACGACTTTTATCAGGATCTATCAAGAGAAAAACACAACCAGAGTCTCAAAGCATGATGTGCCATAATAAAAGATATATATATATATATATATATATATATATATATATATATATATATATATATAATATATATAAATCGGAATTGATATCATTGCAGTCACCTTGAATACGTAGGAAATTTCGCCATTATTCATACTCACCTCAATTCCGAAACTGTCACTTTCAAACTCAGCTCCGAGTGCTTCAATCAGTCCATCTTCCGGAAGGTTGACATGACACATTATACCTTGTGGGACTCGCAACAGTTGAAGTGCCACCTGCAGGCCATAAAAAAGCAGTAGGAGACTCTCTCTACTTTTTTTTTTTCGCAAAATATTAATTTGCAAAGATTACGGCTTCTACGTGTTTTTTTTTTTTTTTTTTTAGTATATGGTGACTAACGTGTGTAACAAATATACATGATCATGCACGTTTTAAAAGTTAGCAGTCTGTAAACTACGTAACATTATTGGTGTTTTCTTCGATTTTTTTTTTCAAAGGCATGCATTATTCTCATTGTAGTGCACAGCCTTACACTATCAATATGAACTCTCTTGAGGGAAATTAATGTTACGAGTACGGTTTTGGACTTAAAGGACAAGTCTACCTTCATATACATAAGGATTGAGAGAATGCAGCAATAGTAGTAGAACATATCAGTGAAAGTTTGAGGAAAATGGACAATCCGTTCAAAAGTTACAAATATTTTAAGTATCTGCGCAGTCATTGCTGGAAGAAGAGACTACTACAGTGTATGATGTCACATGCGTACAACTATATGTCAGGAGAGAAATTTATCTTTGATTTTGCCAGTGAAGTAAAATCGAATTTGTTTGAGTTTGCAAAGATTTAGAGTTTTAAAGCTGTCCTAGAAAGCCACTAGGTCAAACTGCGAGAAAGTGACTGTCTGGAAATTCACATTAAATGAGACAAAGTAAAAGTAAAAGAATAAACTGGCATAGCAAAAGCATGTCTAATATCAGTCAAATTCAGACAGGGCAGTCACATGAAATGAGACAAAGCAAAAGTTAAAGAAATAGCATGGCAACAGCGTGCCCGGTTTGCAGTGTTATGTATTAACTCAGATTATAGAAATTGAGTGAATAGAGGTGTTATGTAATAGCTCCCATCCAGGTGGTGGCTAGGAATGTTCTCTAGCTCGGTCGAGACTCAGCTATGTCAGTGTCACTAGGGTGTTGGTTGTAATTTATTGTTCACAAGTTCATGAGTAAGGATGTTATGTAACAGCGGTCTCGACGATGGCTAGACATAGTGGCCCGAATTCACGAAGGTGGTACAAATGAAACCATGGTTTAAACCATGGACAAAAACCATGGAGCGCCAAGTGCCGCACTGAATATTTCGTTACGAAATCAGTCATTTCGGCGATGAAATGATTATTTTGTAACGAAATGACAACATTTTGTAACTAAATGAACATTTCGTCCACGAAATGATAATTTTGTTAACGAAATGGTCATTTTGCCGACGAAATGACCAATTTTGTAACGCAATATTCCGTGCGACACTTGGCGCTCCATGGTTTTTGTCCATGGTTTAAACCATGGTTTCATTTGTACCACCTTTGTGAATTCGGGCCATTGTGTACAGTTTCAATAGGGCTATATTTAAGCATGATGATTGGATGATTTCTTTAGTGTAGGAAAGGCATGAAAAAGCAAGTGTATGGGAGTGTAAGGGACTTTAGTGTTAATCTCTATGGCTAGGGGAGCTATTAAAAAGCTGAGTAATGTGGAGGATCGGGGAGAAACACTTTAATCAGACATCCAGCATAGATCTCCGCTTAGGCAGCAGTCGTTTTTCTGGGGGTTTTCCACGTCGGTGAGATGCGAGCTCCAGCTGCTGATATAAACTTAACTTGGACAATTATGATCCGAACTTTGGTACGGGGCTCAATCTCCATTTGCCTGCTCGTCGTCGCTTGAGCTCGGGCATCGCGGGTCAAGGCAGGAGTCTGCGTGGTTGCAGGGACTAGTGAAGGCTGAGGAGGATGCTTCCAAGAGACAAGCCAAGCGACTGTGCCGAGGTCGACGACGAGTGTATCCGGCATCGATGACGACTGAGCCAAGTTGAGGGGATCACCAGTTCGGGTCATCCAAGATAACCCAGTTATGTATTTATGATTTGTTTCATACTATCTTTTATGCCCAATGTATTGTTATATGATGTGAACGAGAAAGCTACAAAGATTTGAAAGATTAAACTCGAACATAACTGCATGCAAACAGTTTGAATTTCCGTTCTTTCGGTGTCAGAGTAGCAGAGAAAAAAAATGTCACTCACGTGACACTATATAAGAAAAATAAAAAGAGAATTTCACAAAACCGTACTTTTTTGATAAAGTGCACATTTCTTTGACTTGCTACTGACGTATATTAAGGGTAATATTATTCCCCCTGCCTTCTGAAAGAGAGAAGTCGAGTGTTCTTTTGTTATGCGAGAAAAATGAAAATGTTAAATTTCTTTATTCTTTCTTTATATCGATGTACTCATGTGACATCACAAGCTACAGTAGTCTTTTCATCCAGCTGTGACTGAGCAGAAACTTCAAAAATCTATAACTTTTGAACGGATTGTCCGATTTTGCTCAAACTCTCACTGATGTGTTCTACTAATATTGCTGCATTCACTCAACCCACATGTCTATGAAGACGAACTTGCCCTTTACAGACACCAAATGAAGAATTTCTCTAGTGCAGTGCTTTCCTTCCATATCTTCCATGTCATACGTGTGAAATCAACTCTCATGGCAATGTGATATTTTTCACTTTATCTCTTCCATAACAAACTATGGAAATGAAATAAGCAAAAAGGGTTGAATTGATACCTTGTCATGCTTAATGAAAGAGCAAGAAATTTGCCTTGTAGGGAACTCAATATTCAAGCATCGTTTTAGGTATAAAAAGTGAAGAATTCTGTCATGAGACTTTCCAAACAATATGAACTCCAAATATGTAATAATCTTTCAATTTTACCTTACCAAGGCACTCAGCTTGGCGAAAGAAACTACAGTTGGGCTAAACACACATATACCAGAACTGAAATGAGTTATGTTTCATTTCTGATCATCGTGGTGAGAATTACGAAAAGAAAGAAAGAAAAAAAGAAAAAAAAAAGAAAGAAAGAAAGAAAGAAAGAAAGAAAAACCACCTCGTCTTTCACGGCACATTTGAAGGTATCGTAGCAGTCGTGAGTGGTATATAGAGCTTTGTTGTCTGCTCGAAGTAAGACATCGCCTACATGAAGCTTCTTGGCCAATGACGTGGATACGCCAGCAACACTACACCGTCGTAAGGAAAAAAAAAACACAATATATATATATATATATATATATATATATATATATATATATATATATATGTATATATATATACCGTGTACCCCCGTCATACCGAACACGGTTACACCAAAGTAAAAATTCAGGCGCCAACATTATCCACACTATGTATTTTTATTGTTTATTTGTTCGGTTATAACGAAAGTTCGATATAAAGAAAGAAAACTGCCGGTCCCGAGGACTTCGTTATAACGGGAGTCCACTGTATATATATATATATATATATATATATATATATATATATATATATATAAATACATATATATATATATATATATATATATATATATATATATATGTATATATATATTATATATATATATATATATATTCGTGTGTGTGTGTGTGTGTGTGTGTGTGTGTGTAACATACACCACAGCCCAGCTACCCATAGTCCAAAGGCTGATTAAAGTGGCTTGATGTATTATTTTGTTGTTTGTTGTTTGTGAACACATCTCCGCTAAGTCTGCACGAGTTTAAGCATTCTCCTGCCATTATATCGGAGCCTGTTTTAGCCGACAAATTAATTGCCACTGAGTTACTTAAATCGGTATCTTGAACTGTCAATATGTGATCATATCGAAATAGCAATTGCTCTCCTCGTACTTTCTTTAAAAGAAATGAGCATAAACAACATTATACTGATATTTTCGGGGCTGTTTAGAACTTCATTAAGAATAATTATTGCTATTCATTATCAACTTCCGTTTCAGTCGCCTTTCGACAAAACTTTTACTTTTACATATTATCTTGATCTGATACCGACGGTTTCAGTTGGTTCACTTTGAAACTTACACCAAGGATTGTTTGTGGCACGCCAGCTTGAGGGATTTTTGATTGATATCAGCGGCACGTAGGGTCTGTTCGATGCCGTCTTCTTTGTGCTGGTCTCGTCGAAATTGCCTGCAGGGATATCATGAATAATAACCAGAACAATATTTGATTATATTTCATTATGTATCAACATATTGAAGAATATCATTCTGTAATATATTGTAGTAAATAGTGCGTCCAGGAAAAGATTCATTTGTAACTGGTCGAATTGGTAATTGATAGTCATTGATTTCGTTCTAAATTTCGGTTCTGAACTTCGCTTTCTTTTTCATTATTTTTGCACGGGAATTCCTTGTTAAACAAATACGAAGCGGGATTTAAATCTATGTTACAAAACAAAAACAATAACAAATGTTAAATGCTTTTTCATATACTACACTAGCCAGTATACACTCACGTGCTATTCGTGTTCATAAATAAAACTGCACTAGGACCAATAACGCATCAGTCATGCATTCTTAGAGTAGTATAATGCATTCAATATGTACTGTTTATATGACATCATGTAATGTTACAGTGTATATCTAGATATATCAGATATCATGATAATATTTTGTTATATTATATTATATTATATTATATTATATCATATTATATCATATTATATGATGTAAGATTTATTAAATTATATAATTCTTATATTATATTATATTATATTATATCATATAATATTACATTACATGTATATCATATCATATTATATAATATTAAATCATAATACATTATTTAAATTGTAGCATGCTATTATGCACAAAGATCGCGAATATCGATACACCAGCAGTATAACGCTATTGATCACAAGAGTCACATCTAAGTTCTCTTCTTTCATAAGATCTAGCGCGTTCAAAGTATTCATCAGTTTTGTAGCATGATTATTTTAGAGAAGTTCTTGTGCTCTGAGTCAGCCACATTCACGTATGGCACATATGGGTGTCAAGTGACATGTTATACACTCTGCTCTTGGACCCTTACGCGCAAGGGGAAAAACAAAGAAAACCACGCCCTTATGACGACTTCCCAGGCCAGTCAACCTATTGATTGTGGGCATATTCGGCAAGACAAACGTGTTTGTTAACTATTTTTAACCAATAGCACCAATGTCGCGGGTTGTTGAGGTGACACGCAACCTGCCGCACCTATACAATGACCTTCGAAAATATTTAAAGTTCCCTATACGACGCAAGTAGTTACACATGTACGACTAAAATGAACAGTGCTGATGGGAATCATGTTCATAATTTTCGTTAAAAAAGACATGGTATAGGCTATTGAAGGAAGTACTTGAATTGACAACGAAATTAATCAAAATTAATTACTGAGAAAACGACACAAAACAAAGTTACTCGAGCATCAATCTCACATCACATAGTCAGTAAGGGTTTCGTCGCTCCTTAACTCCTTCACCACAGCGTACGATGCACGTCTGTTGTCCATGCCATCCTCGTTAACAGAGATGACGCTCTGTCTTTCGGGAGGCAGGTTGTTGACATATGACACATCGGATGTGCTTCTACTCTTAAGCAGGGAGTTACGTTCCGTTGTCTGAGTGGAGGTGGCGTCAATAGCCCCACCCATCGTGGTATGCCCGATAGTGCTTCGCTTCGTGAGCGGAGGAGCATCGCTGGTCAGGGGAGTAGGCTGGGTATCATCAAGAGGGAGTTCGTAAGTGCCATAGGCAACACAGGTGTATTCGTCATACGGAATATCGGGAACCTGTCGCGTCTCCTATTACGACCATTGGAGAAGAAATGTAATCATCTTCTTCAAGTTGATTTCATCACTTCCAACAAAGAAATAATTAAGAATACAATGAAATGTTCATATATACTGATAATGTCACGAGATCAGTACAACTCATCTTCTCATTACAGCAATATGAATTTTTCATATCAAGTATCAGTATTAAGTAATAAAACTTAATAAAACATATTAAACTCTTGTTATCTGATTTTATGAGAAATAATTTGTTAAACGGGGCCTCCAACCTATCTGTCTATAATAACAACCAGAGATAGCTTTGTGCATCAAAACTCGTTTTCAAAGCTTTCGAATTACATGACTTTTTTTCCTTCTAATGTCTGTTATTCCGAGTGATGAAGCTCAGCATCTAAATGCAGGGTAACTTCACGAAATGACCAATTTTGGTAGAAATTATTTTTTGTTCTTTCAAATAATATATATAATAGTTATAAATAAGTCATATAAGCTAATGTCAAATGTGAGCTATGCTTTCGAATGCATTCTATTGCTGAGTTAATTAAAGTTCCGATACTTTCGAGATGAGAGTCCAGAATAATAAATAATAATACAGGGTATTCCACATAACTAACGTGCTCAAGGGGAAGTAGAAGAAGTGAGTTATGAAATACAAAAATCCTTACACCAACATGTACATGAAAATTAATGACACAATAATGATGATGAAAAAAATCATAATATACAATTCTACTGGAAAACGGTTATGAACAAATGAGTCTTGAGGGCAACTTAAAAGGAGTCAACATTCCACAGGTGAGTAATAATTGAAATAAATTGCGAGATTCAACGGGTAACCAATGCAATGAGGACAAAACAGGGGTAATGTATTTCTCCTGGTAAGGGTAACAATACGAGCTGCTGAATTTTGCAACTTTTGTAACCGTGAAAGTTGAGATTGTGGTAGCTGAAATAAGAGTGCATTACCAAAGTCAAGTCGGGACGATATAAGAGCATGAACTATTTTTTTTTTTTTTGTGTGTGTGTGTGTGTATCTGAACGAGTTGAATACTTTCGAATGATGCCCAAATTGCGTAACTCATACCTCACAGATCTCTGCTGTCCTCACGGACAGCAGAGATCTGAACAGACATGGACATTGTAGAACAATACTCCAAGATTTCTACACGATTTAGATGGAACAATAACTACATTATTATCAACCGTTTAAGAAGGGAGACTGACCTTGTCAAGTAGAACTTTGGAGCCAATAAATAACAACTCTGACTTTTCCTGATTTAACTTCAATGAATGAGAGCTCTTCCTCTCTTTGACATCATGGATACAAGCCGCAAGTTTCTAAATGATGTCAACGACATTGGTTTGGGTTGGTAGAAATGATATCTGGATATCATCAGCATAACAATGATAATTAAAAGAGACATCTGCTTAGATTAATCTTCTTCGGAAAAAGAAGGAAATGCTTTCATGAGTTTATTGTTTCCCTGCATACCTACACATTAAATGTATGGAATAAAAAACGTTTTGATCTCACCGGCCTACGCTGGTAAGGGCTCTCTACGTAAGGATCAATTCTTTGTATGAACTCCTTCAACTTCTCCCTGTAGATGACCAGCAAAGCAAATTATGCATTCATATTGAAGAATGGTTATTGTGCGACATTTAATCAATTCACACGTGCATCTGTACGATTGAACGTCACAAGACTGACACCCACGAATCATTACAGCCCACGATTTATACAGCTCACGAGATATATAGCCCAAGAGTCATACAGCCAATGAGGTATTTGAAAACTTGAATAATTTGAAATGCGAAAAATGTAACTTAATGTCGTTCGCATCCCCCTAAAAGAAGGGATTTAATGATTACATGTATTTACGTAAAGATCGATGTAAAGCTCTCATGGTAATGATATATTACCTCTAAACTGCACATGTAGTTGCTCTTAATTTCAGGGTTTCGTAAAAAAAAAAAAGAAGTCAAAATCAAGAGTGAAAACGCTGCATGAACGCACTTAAAGAACCTTGCCGTTTATTCATTTGTCTTAACTCTATGCACGTATACATTTGCCGGCCTTTGTTCAAAGCCGCCTTTAATAAGTAACGAAATTATATTAAACCACGTAGGCTTACTTTGCGGTGAGGAATGTATTTTCTAAATGATGTCAACAGGTGAATGTATTAAACGCCAAATTTTGCATGCTCACTTTTCGAAGACAATGTATACAACTTCAAACAAAGGATCGGAAGTCTGAATGGTGACCACCCTGCCACGTTCCCTCGTGAGACGTCGGGCGTACTCCGGCAGACCGAACCTCGTTGTGTAATTGCGTATCTTGAACGTTTTTTCAGGACGTCTTCCTACCTCGTTGCGTTTGTACAATTGGAGACAGAGGTCCGTATTAAATATTACTTTGAGGAAAAATATCTGCAGTTGCCATCCTGGTCTTCTCAAGGCCTGGAGTACAAAAGAAATATTAAACAACGATTTGAAGAAATTCTGACACACCAGAAAATATTATTAAGAGGATAGTACAATTTAGGTTGAGATGGCGATTCATTTCATTTCATTTCATTTTCATTTCATTTCATTTCATTGTTTCTGTATGGTACAATATCAACCCTGATCACTTTCAGAGATAAACACATGATTCATAATAATTCATGGCTGATTTTGCACATGACAGGTAATCAAATCATTGTGACAAAGAACGGAGATATAATGATAATAAACCAAAAGGTACCATACAGGAGGATCCCCAGTAAGCCAAGCTTGATATTGGGGCCTCGTGCACAAATAAATACATAAACAGTTTCAAGCAACTATCGGCTTACTTAACTACAACAAAAACAAACTAGTTTTACACAACAAAACATACACGGACATGTACACAGGTGATGCTAAGAAAGAAAAACAAAGAAGAAGGGGATAGCGGTAATGAAAGATGGTGAGAAAGAACAGGAGAGAGAGAAATGGAAAGACTCCTCGTTCGCTGTACAATAACATACTGTACAAATACAACACTATTGCAGGTGCATTCACCCTGTTGCCAGGTAACGGCTAGATGTAGCAACGTACGGACCAGTTACATCTGTATATAAAAATAGAGAAACATTCCATGGCATGCCTACAACAGAAGGCAGAGTACAACATAGAATGAAGGTGCTTCAAGTAACAAAAGAATCCATGTTCTGGATATGTAAATCAAGTCACTGATATTTAGCAACAAGCATATGTTTAACAAATTTTTTAAAGGAACCAATCGAGCGAATTGTACGGGACTGAGATGGTAAAGAATTCCATACGTCTGGGCCGGTGTTCCGAATGGATTTTTTAGCTAAACAAGTTCTGGGATTTATAAGATGAATATTGGAAGCATTTCTTGTAGGGTAGGAGTAGATTTGTTTATTGAGTTTGAAAATATTCATGAAATAAGAAGGTAAACATTGAATATTGTAGCGAACAATGAAGGTAGCAGTCTGAAAAAAAGTTAATATCATCAATTTTCAACATTTTGTGCTTTTGAAATATTGGGTCTGTGTGAGCTCTATAATCAGTCCCAGCACAAATACGCATGGCTTTCTTTAGGAGCAAAAATATTGAATATGTATACTACTGTATGAAGTTGCCCATTTTCAGGTTTCAGGTTCAGGTTTTAACTTTTTGCGAGATGATTAGAATCCACTTATACAAAATATGAAAGAACATAAGAGAGTTTTGAGAGAGCTGAAATTTTTTATTTCATGAAAATCAGTTTTAAAATGGCTGAGATATCAAAAAACAAACAAACAAACAAAGTAAAAACAAAGTGGTTCTAAAAAAAGCTGGGTAACACCTTATATCAGAACCACTTTGTTTTTAAGCTTTTAGTTTCAGTAACTTTTATTACTCCACTTGCTTGAAAAAAAAATAAGCGTGACATTATCAAACATATTCACAAGTCGTGGACGTACAAACATGAGTTATCAGTAAATAATCATGTGAATGATACATATCATATTTCATGACTACAAATCGTTAAGTGTACAGTTGGAGGAGACCGATGTCAATAATCAAATCAATAGATTAGGACAAGCATTACCACTGATTACGGCTTGAAACAATTTAACTTTCTTCTTTTTTTACTTTTTGGTTATCTCTGGCATTTCAAAAGCGTTTTTCATCACATGAAATTTTAATTCTTTTTAAAATTGTATGCTCTTTAATATTTCATGTAAGTGGTTTCTAATTACTTGCAAAAAAAAAAAAGAAATTAAAAACCTGAATCCCGATCTCAACCAAAACTATACCTTCCCTTTAAGGAGACGGTAAACATTTGCTACATGTGAATGAATGGTGATACAAAAGGTATATGACTTTAAGTCGCAATCAAAACGTGACACTTTAACCCGGTAGTAGCAACTGCATTGGAGGATAACTTACCAGGCGTGCCAGAAAGTTTGCACTCCGAGTTAGAATAGACGCTGTACCTTCCCAGACATCTGGACGGGACTGTAGCACGTCGGTCATCTTGTAAACGCCGACACCTAAATCGGATAAATCACAAAAATAAATATTACGGGACACTAACAGGAACAGAAATTGCTGTTTTCAGTGTTAGTGTGCCATGCGATATATAAAAACGTTACAATACAATACAATACAATACAATACAATACAATACAATACAATACCTGTGTACTTTTGTTTTTCAAAATTGTTCCCGGAACTGGACTAAGATTCTTGAAATACGGTGCGTTTGTCCGAGAATGTGACAATGATATGTACGATTTTAAAAAAAAAAGTCGAATTTCTATTAATGAGTCTCGGAATAACAAACTGTAACTCAACAATAGCCAAATTGGATGGATTAAAAGAAAATGATATATTTTCAACACATGATAAGGTAAGAATTGCGTTTCGAACTATACCAGTGTTTTCTTACAGTAAATTGCACAACAGAATAATGTAACTATTTAAAGACATTTTGTCATAAAGCATGACAACCTTAAAACTGTTTACTTACTACACGTTTAATGATATCAGTTTTTATGATTTATAACAACATTGTCATTGCGCTAACGAGTTCCAAATAACACAAATGGGACTCACTGCTATAGCTTCTGACCATTCGAGCATTGAAAATTTGGGGTTTCTGGGACGAACACTGATCTAGGGCTTTCTATAGCTCAGTCGGTAGAGCACCGGGTTAGCAATCCGGAGGTCTCGGGTTCGAATCCCGATGGAATCCCATTTTCTTTCCTCGATTTTCCACTAATAAATAATATTCATTTCTGGTTAGTTTTTTTGTTTGCTTTTATTATCTGATGTGAAACATTTCAATGACAGAATATTTCTAGCGATTGTGCAAATAACTTTCAAACGACTTCTATAGCAAAATTCAAATAATATAAGAATGGTTAAGCTTATGCAATGAAATCGAATGATTGATGGAGCAAAGGCTTTGGACAGGTCAATAGAGACGGATGATGTAAAGATTTTGTTTTCAAGACTTTGAATTACATTTTATTTAATTCTGGTTCTGTGGAAGATGTGGAGTGTCTATTTCTAAAACCATACTGAGATGAGAGTACTCGAATTTCGGATAAAATGCAGTACCTCAGTTTTATATGTTTAATTTGATTTGATTTGATTTATTGGTTTCTGTATCATCATTGTACATACACACATTCACGTACAGACATGAGATTAAAACATAAAATTGCATTGATCTCATGTCTGTACGTGAATGTGTGTATGTACATTGTACATACACACATTCACGTACAGACATAAATATAATTATATATATATATATATATATAAGTATTTTCTTGTTCATTGCCTGTGTACAATGCACAGCAAAAGTACAACAAAAACATACAACAATGAATAATACAGAGGGGCTACAGCATAAGCGCAGCTTGATTTGCGAGCAGCCACCGTAGCGCAACATAATATCATAATATACATCGGAAGGAGAATAGGAGGGAGGGATGACTTGCATAGAGATAGGATAGTTAAAAGGAGAAAGGGGAAGGAGAGGTTTGTCTGCTTTCACTAAAGGTTTATACAAAGTAAAGTCACCTGTATCACTGATTAGCAAGACATGACAAAATATTTCCTCACCGAGGCATGCAGGTGGACAGTTGATACAGATCATGGTCGGTTACATAATCATTATTATATAATAGATTAATTTCGACGATATTTCTACGAAAGAATTTCGTGTATAACACATTAACAATGACGATGGAATTACTGATATTCAGATAACAACATTGTTTTTACAGCCTTCCTAAAAGAATACATGGACTTTAAACTTCGAATTTCAGAAGGAAGAGCATTCCAAACATCGGGTCCGGTGTGTCTGACAGATTTCAGAGCCATCACTGTTTAGGGATTATACAAATGAAACTTATCAGATTGTCTTGTTGGATAAGAATGGATTTCCTTGTTTAATTGAAATAGTGAGTAAAAAGAAGATGACAACTGACCATAATGTCAGCGAAACATAAAAAGTGAGTTTGCAAAAAATTAATGTCATTTACCTTAAGTGTTCTTGATTCTGCGAATAAAGGATCTGAATGGTCTCGATAACCTGAGTTGGTGCATATACGTATAGCTTTCTTTTGCAAAAGTAATATACTATCAATGTGGCCTTTTTCAGTTCAGTTCAGTTCAGTTCAGTTTTTATTTCTGCATTTCAAAATCAATACAAATCAACAAATCAACAAAATACTTACATAGACATTTACAGAGCTAATATTCGTAACGTTTGGATCATACATACATTTTCTTTTTTCAAGAACGAATATCATATATAAAAGGAAGCAATAGGGAATGATGAAAATGAAATATAGGGGACCATTTTGAAGTTGCCCATACAATGTTGCAATAAGAAATGTGCTATAATATCAACGAATCATATAACATAAATAAAATATTCTAAGGGACATAATACTTTAACTTCTGAAGTATACCAACATTACGAGATACTTTATCAGAGATATATTGTACATGAACGTTCCATTTCATATTTTCATTTATATATATTCCGAGGAATTTAATACTCTCTTTTTGTTCCAATGATACACCATCCACCATGATATCTAAATGTTGCATTTCATTATTGTGTTTCTTGTTATTGAAATACATAAAATTTGTCTTTTTCAGATTAAGTGATAATCTATTGCTCTTAACCCACATAGATGATTTCGGTAATTCAGTATTGAGAGTTCTTAAGAGCGAATGAAAATCAAAATTGGAACAAAATACATTAGTGTCATCAGCAAACATAATATATCGCAGTGACTTAGATGAGTTTGAAATATCATTTACATACACTAGAAATAATACCGGTGCCAATATGGATCCTTGTGGGACTCCACATTGTATAGGTAATACTTCAGAGTTAACAGATTCATAGTACACATATTGCTTTCTATTTGACAAGTAATCTTTAAACCATTCAAGTGGAATGCCACGAACATCATAAGACTGCAATTTACGTATGAGAATAGTGTGGTCAAGAGTATCGAATGCCTTAGGTCCATGAAAACACCGATGACATGTTTTTGTTCAGCTAAGGCAGTCGACTCTCTATCGTATAATTGGGCTAGTGCCATATCTGTTGAATGGAATTTCCTGAAACCATACTGGTCTTGGTTAAATATATCATTTTGTGTCAAGAAATCATACAATCTGTTATATACAATCCTTTCTATTACCTTAGAAATACTAGGAAGAATAGAAATAGGACGGTAATTTGATACAAGAGAAGAGTCATCTTTTTTATATATTGGAATAACTTTAGCAATTTTACATGCATTCGGAAATATACCAGTTGAGAGTGACAAATTACAAATGTACACTAAGGGTGTCAGTATATTACCAATAATCTGTTTTAAAAAATATGTGCTCATTTCATCATGACCAATTGCATAACTTGATTTTAATGAGTGAACAATGTCAAGAATCTCACCATAATCTGTTGGTTTATAAAATAGTGAATTATCATTTGACGCACCTAAATACTGCAAAAAATCAGTTTGTGTGGGATCTATTTTTGAAGCTTAACTAGGACCTATATCAACAAAATACTCATTGAAACAACATGCTACATCCCTAGGGTTAGAGAGTGTTTGACAGTCACGCATAATTTGAAATGTTGACATATTCTTTTGCTTACCAATAACATCATTAATAACTTTCCAAGTGGCTGACATATTTCCAGTAACATTTTGAAAGGCTTCTGTATAAAACATCCTACGGGAAAGCCTTATAATTTGTGTCAATTTATTTCTATATAATCTATATTGATTAACGTTATCATTATTAGGATACCGTAAACTATATTTATATAACATATTTCTTTTCTTTATTGATCGGAAAAATACCTTTTGTTATCCATGGATTTTTAATCTTTCTATTACTTTTCCTTTCAATTGCGGGGATATGATTGTTGAAATAAGAAAAAAATATATTTCAGAACGAATCATAAGCAATATTTGGGTCTGCGCAAAGTAATACATCATCCCATGTTTCAGAAATTAAATCGTCGTTGAGTAATGATATATTTTCTGATGTGAATTTGCGCATGTTCTTAATTTCTGTTTGCTTGACATGGGAATGTTGTGTCTCGTCACAGATAAAAAAATATAGGTAAATAATCAGATATATCACTATAAAAAAGACCAGATTTCGAATGATCTGTGTCAATATTAGTAACAATATTATCAATTAATGTTGATGAGTTGACCGTCATTCTTGAGGGCTTATCTATAGTGACATTACAGAAATTTGCTTGCAAAATATTGCAAAACTTATTCTTGACATTATTTCCTTGATTCAAAAGATCAATATTGAAATCACCTATCAAATAAACATCTTTGTTTTCTTGATTGATCAGCTCTAATAAAACATCCAAATTAAAAAAAAAAAATTGCTGTCTGTATGAGGGGGCCTGTATACAACACAAAGTATAATATATCTTCTATTACATATATTATTTTCAACACACATGCAATCAAATTCATTTCCGTTATATATCAAATCAGGTCTTACTTTAAACGATAACGAGTGTGATAAGAATAACGCAACTCCGCCCCCTCGTCCCCATTGTCTATCAGACCGGACAACAGAATATCCATCAATGTTATATAATGGGGGAGATTTGTCGTTAAGCCATGTTTCAGTGACACCAATAACTGAAAACTTCATATTTATCGCAGACAACAATAATTGCATATTTTCAAAGTTTCTTTGAAGACTGCGAGCATTAACGTGTAATATACTGAAAAAAAAATGTTCATTACTAGAAAATTCAGAATCGAACTCGTCAGGTAAATGATACCGACATTGGACATTATGTGTACATAGATTTACTTCATCCATGTTTTAAATAGGAACAACATATTGACCATAACATGATCATGGATATTCGCTTACGAATTACTGAAAGCAGACAAGAAAGGAAGGAAGGAATAGAGCAAGTCATACAGAATGTGAGTGTGAAAGTATGTGTGCTGATGGATGAGTGCGAGGTGCGACATGGTATATCATCATGGTACCTTATTCTATGAATTACAAAATTAGCAATTGTTTTGCACATCTCAACTGAATTACTTCCAATGAAACATAAGGACGCTCCACAGCGATCAAAAGTACATACTATATATATATAAAAAAAAAGCTCAATATCGAATCAAACTCTGTTTGTCGAGAAGACTATGACAAACAGGTCTGGTGTGACATGGAATGAATAGCCCAGCAGTGGAGTTACACTGATATATGTGCAAAAAAGAAAAGGAATTCAAGAGAAGCCCAGCGGGCGTGTATAAAGAGCACGTCCGTCCAATGAGTACACAAATTACAATTACGGTATTATTCCGCCCACCTGACAAAAAGAACGGGAAATACTTGTAGAACAATAACAAGGCAGATACCAAAGTGGCGAAGTTCCAGAGTTCATTAACCATGTACTATCGGTCCTTTAGATGCTCATTAAAAAAAAAGAGAAAAAAAACGAAAACAAAGCAAAACTGATTTTCATTATGATACGGGTTAACTAGGTGACAAACACTTCTTAAGCAGCGTTTACACTTTGGCGATTTGACATGGCGAGCTATGGCGAGTTAAGGCGAGTTGCCAAAATGAGGCACTCGCGATAACTCGCGTGAAGCTCACCATGTAACTCGGGATAACTCGCGACAACTCGGCATGGCTCGGCGGAGCTCGTTCAAGCTCGGGACAACTCTCCTTGAAGTCGTGAGCAGTCCCAAAATTTTTGAACATGTTCAAAATTTTTGCTAACTCGCTGTAACTCGTGCTGAACTCAGCTAGACTCGTTATATACTCGCGGTACTCGCAATAACTCGAAAGAAGCTCGAGATAAACTCGTAATAACTCGTAATAACTCGCCATATTTGAGTATACGCGAGTGCATTCCGAGTTTACTAGAGCGAGATACGAGCACTGCGATCGTATTACGAGTGAAGGAGAGGTGCCCGCGAGATTAGCGCGAGTTCAGATCGAGCACCCCGAGTTACAGCGAGTTTCGTATGAGTTTAGTCAGATTGCGTTGCAAATGCACATTGACATGCCAGCTGAATGATAAATATCCAGTGTTCTATATTTTTCCATATATGTTTTAAAACGAGAGCACATTTTAATCGACCCACCCATGTACACGTACTTTTAAAACGGCCATTGTCACTGTATTATTACAACTAGCAAAAATAGGAGAGGAATATGCCCCGATCCAAGAGATCCAAGAGTTGTGGCCATTCAGGTAGTTAAACACCGAAAGAATAATGTCATTCAAACAAGGGTAGAAGTAGAAGAAGTGCAGGAAGAGAGAATAGAGACGGAAGAGGAGATCAATGACGGGCAGAGACAGGTAGAAGAACAAGATACCAAACTAGACCAGGTCCAAGCTCAAACTACTGAGCATCAGGCCTCGCCTGTCGAACTGGTTGGGGAGGAAAATGAACACATTTTTCTCCACTCGCATGTTCTCCGTCTGGCACGCCAGGGAAGACGGGAAAAAAAAGAACAAAGAAGTCCACCCCAAACAAGAAGTCCACCGCTAAGAAGTCCACCCCGAAGAGACGAAAAACATCTCACTGCATACACAGTCACTGAAGAGCAAGAAGTAGAATAAGCAGAGTGGTACAGAGACCACGATTGTCTGTATAACAGGCGACTGAAGTCATACAAGGATACTGCAAAGAAGACAACGCTAATCGAAGAGAAGGCCAAGGAGTACAATCCGGTGTGCTCCGGTAAGTGAAGATGAATATTAGTATCTATTATTTAGGGGGGGGGGGCGGGGTCTGGCGGCAAAACAGAGTTTCGCTAAATATATTTTGTTGAATTCATTACCATGATTACTACTATGATTATGATTGCCATAATTATCGAAAATCCTGTAAACAACTGACAACATGACATGCATAATATTTAGTCCTGAAAATTTTGACCCCCACATTTCGTTTATCCCGTTAGCTAGCTATATACTTTACTGTATGAGAAACAAGAATTTAATAAAGTTATTTGTTTCTTTCCATTAATTTATGTGATCTAAATTTCCAGTGTTCGATTTTTTTTTTCTCAGTTGAACAGCTTAACAATTTCCTCAAGTCGATGAGGACACAGTACAGTCGTCTGACGAACCCAAAGTCTGGAAAGGGGACCAGAGACACACCTTACAGTGAGAGAGATCAGTGGATTCTCAATACATTCCGCGTCCTGGAGGGACATATTGTGAGGATGAAAGGGAGAACATTGGGAAGGGTAAATATGCATTTGATTTTATTAAGATCTGTAATAAGCTACATTTAAACAAAATATAGAAATCGCCATCGTGTGTCTTTCTTGTAAAAGATGTTGATCGAGTGATTTACTTATTTTTTGCAGACCTCTTAAGGGCAAGTAGCATCCCAACCAAGAGAAGACGAATTAAATACTCTTCCCCCGACCAGGATACTGAGACTGATGGGCATGATGACAGCAGTGAGAATGACCAGACCACCCAAGAAGCTAATGACCCCCAGCAGAGCATGAAGCTGGTTCCTCTTACACCAACTTATCAATTGTTGGCAAGGGCAAGGGCAAACGGCCATTGTCACTGTATTATTACAACTAGCAAAAATAGGAGAGGAATATGCCCCGATCCAAGAGATCCAAGAGTTGTGGCCATTCAGGTAGTTAAACACCGAAAGAATAATGTCATTCAAACAAGGGTAGAAGTAGAAGAAGTGCAGGAAGAGAGAATAGAGACGGAAGAGGAGATCAATGACGGGCAGAGACAGGTAGAAGAACAAGATACCAAACTAGACCAGGTCCAAGCTCAAACTACTGAGCATCAGGCCTCGCCTGTCGAACTGGTTGGGGAGGAAAATGAACACATTTTTCTCCACTCGCATGTTCTCCGTCTGGCACGCCAGGGAAGACGGGAAAAAAAAGAACAAAGAAGTCCACCCCAAACAAGAAGTCCACCGCTAAGAAGTCCACCCCGAAGAGACGAAAAACATCTCACTGCATACACAGTCACTGAAGAGCAAGAAGTAGAATAAGCAGAGTGGTACAGAGACCACGATTGTCTGTATAACAGGCGACTGAAGTCATACAAGGATACTGCAAAGAAGACAACGCTAATCGAAGAGAAGGCCAAGGAGTACAATCCGGTGTGCTCCGGTAAGTGAAGATGAATATTAGTATCTATTATTTAGGGGGGGGGGCGGGGTCTGGCGGCAAAACAGAGTTTCGCTAAATATATTTTGTTGAATTCATTACCATGATTACTACTATGATTATGATTGCCATAATTATCGAAAATCCTGTAAACAACTGACAACATGACATGCATAATATTTAGTCCTGAAAATTTTGACCCCCACATTTCGTTTATCCCGTTAGCTAGCTATATACTTTACTGTATGAGAAACAAGAATTTAATAAAGTTATTTGTTTCTTTCCATTAATTTATGTGATCTAAATTTCCAGTGTTCGATTTTTTTTTTCTCAGTTGAACAGCTTAACAATTTCCTCAAGTCGATGAGGACACAGTACAGTCGTCTGACGAACCCAAAGTCTGGAAAGGGGACCAGAGACACACCTTACAGTGAGAGAGATCAGTGGATTCTCAATACATTCCGCGTCCTGGAGGGACATATTGTGAGGATGAAAGGGAGAACATTGGGAAGGGTAAATATGCATTTGATTTTATTAAGATCTGTAATAAGCTACATTTAAACAAAATATAGAAATCGCCATCGTGTGTCTTTCTTGTAAAAGATGTTGATCGAGTGATTTACTTATTTTTTGCAGACCTCTTAAGGGCAAGTAGCATCCCAACCAAGAGAAGACGAATTAAATACTCTTCCCCCGACCAGGATACTGAGACTGATGGGCATGATGACAGCAGTGAGAATGACCAGACCACCCAAGAAGCTAATGACCCCCAGCAGAGCATGAAGCTGGTTCCTCTTACACCAACTTATCAATTGTTGGCAAGGGCAAGGGCAAAATGAAAGGGAGGTGTACAACCCCCAAGGTGGCCTCTGAAGAAGCCAAGGACAGAGAACTGTTGGAAAACGTGAATGTGGGGTGAATTGTTGTAAAGAAAAGAGAGTACGGATCGAGTAATACATGTATTCTATGAACATTTATTTTTTAATACAAGTACATGTACGAATAACAAAAATGACTAATCCACCATATTGTTAGAGGGTAAAACTCCGTTCGTGTGTTTATCATGATAACGCCACGATATAAAACCGGTGAAAAGGATACTCAACACGTATATCCATTAAGGCCACTGCAACATTGTGGTTGGTCGATTTTCAAAAATATTCTTAAAATGAGCTGCATGGCCTGTCTAATTATGCTCAGATTGATTAAAACAACCAAGAATATGAAAATAACGAATGACACACATTCACTACCAATATGTTTATAATCTCTTTTTATTATTATCTGCTACAGTAATAATTCCAGAACAGTGGGGTGAAGTTTTAGGTTTTCACCTTTTGAAGCACTAAATGATTCCTGTGAAGCATAATTTTTTCAAAGGTTAACTTTTACATCCCAACATATATTCTGAAAACATGTCAGGACATGCAGCCCAGATTTTTTTAAATGAAAATTGTAATTATCATCTGCTAGAATAATAATTCCAGTACAGTTGTCCATGAGGTGAAGTTTTAGGTTTTCACTCTGGAAGGACAGAATGCTTACTGTGAAGCATAATTATGTTTAATGTAACTTTTACATCCAAACATAGTATATTCTGAAAGCACTTTGACATGCAGCTCATTTTTTTTAACTGAACATAATGTTAAATACATGTATTACCTCTAACATCAAAACAAGAGATTAAACACGTAAATTGCGACTGACCACACAGAAACCTTATTTGTTTGAGTTAACTCCGTCAAAGTAAAATTATATGCATGCTTTCACGATAGGCATTTCTTTAAATTTACATTTTCATCAACCAGTTGTATCCGAGTAATTGGAAATATTTAATCTCAATGTTATAAAGGAGTTACTTACTTTTAGCATGTGAATTTCAAACTGTTCTCAATTTCGCTGATATTGTAGTTTTGTATATATTCACCTCCATAATTATGTTTGAATTAATATGGCAGATGTTAAGGAATAAAGATTCGCAAGTACATTTTAACACTCGATATTAAGACAAGCTTTGAACACTAAGGCCCGAATTCACGAAGGTGGTACAAATGAAACCATGGTGTAAACCATGGACAAAAACCATGGAGCGCCAAGTGTCGCATGGAATATTTCGTTACGAAATCAGTCATTTCATCGATGAAATGATTATTTTGTAACGAAATGACAACATTTTACAACTAAATGAACATTTCGTTAACGAAACGGTCATTTTGTCGACAAAATGACCAATTTCGTAACGAAATATTCCATGCGACACTTGGTGCTCCATGGTTTTTGTCCATGGTTTAAACCATGGTTTCATTTGTACCACCTTCGTGAATTCGGGCCTAAGTGTTGCAGTGAACAAAAATTTTGATCAGGCATTGTCCCATACACTAGCATGAATTAAGATAACGCACAAAATTATTACTAAAATTATTCAGTTCTTGGGGTTTTTCTGGGTTACATTAATAGGTGATTAAACATTATGGTAATGAATATTGTTCTGTATTAAAGAAAAGGAACAGTAAAGTGTTACATTACTGTCATTAATCTCAAGATCTCAAAATATGTTTTAGTACGTGTGCAGAACATTATTTTGGTTAACTGTGATTTTTTGTTTTTGTTTCAGTACTGTCGAGATAATTTCGTGATACCGTATAATTCCTGGTTAACTGCTCAATAACTTACTAGTTTTGTGTAACATGGTGAAATATAAACGATGTACCCCTATGAGTATTGAAGTGACTGGTATCCTTTTATTATGTTATAGCTCCTCCAGCGAGCAGATGAGGTCAGAGATCTACGAAGGTCTTCTTTCGCCTTGTCATAACCCCCGCAAGACCGTCCAGGTCTTCACCAGCTAACTCCGCCTTCAGCGTCTCATAGTGTCCGTACTTTGGCCTCCTCAACAACCAGGGTCTTGTCCAAAACCTCCTTTGAAGCATTTTGGTCCTCTCTTGAGCATCTCTTTTTCTGCGGCGCCTCCTTGACAACAGGGTCGCACTAATCGTGCAGAAGATCAGGGTCTCTTCTTCTTCAAGCAGAGCGAAAATGCTTCTGGCATCCATCTTTGAGCGCCAAAAATGTGCATTTCCCGCCCCTCGATCGTATAAAACTCTTATTACTCGTAATAAAATCTTGACAACTCGTTTAAAGCTCGCTTTAAGTCGTATAAAGGTCACTGCAACTCATACTAAGCTCGGTATGTCTCGTTTCGAGCTCGGTTCACTCGTACAGCGAGCGTAGTGAACTCGGCGTTGAGTCTTATATCACTCATGCTAATTCCAGGGGAAAAATATACATTTCGCGCGAGTTTGTGCGAGTTAACGCGAGTTGGAGCTCGAACAGCTCGCGCACGACTCGCGACTCCAACTCGCCGAAGTGTAAACGTTGCTTTACATGAGTGTGTACAGTCCATTCTGAGGGTAATGAATAATGTAAAAAGGTTTAGGCTGAAATGGATACACTGCACATTTACAAAAAGAGAGGAATTCAAAGAAGTCAAGCGGGCGTGTAGCTTATTTACATACACATTGGGTACACAAATTACATTTGAGGGATTGTTCCGCCCACTTGAAAAAAAAAAATGGTGTTGCATGACCTACAGTATGTACTGACATTACTGTAATAAAATAGTACTATAAATTAAACATAAGAAAAATACTATATTCGATTTTAAAAAGTCCTATTCAAGCAGAAAATTACACCTTGTATAGGTCCTATATTACACCTCGTAGACCCTTTATCAGTAGGAAAACAATAAACAACATCTCACGTGAAAAAGCCACCCAGGCCCTACAGTGCAGGACAAATCGTTTCTCTCGACCCTGCAACGAATGTACAATACTGGAATAACGTATACAATTTGAACTTCATTGATAATTTGTAACCTTACTTCGGTTACAAAAGGACATGACTACGAAACTAGTTCATCAGGTGACGAAGACTTGTTGTATAAAAGTATAAGGGTGATGAATATAAGAACGGCTGACGTAAAGGCAACGGAATTCAGGTACGAGCAGTCAATGTAAATGCTTTAGAAAGTACCTCTGATGGATACGCAGAAGACATACTGTATGCATTATACGTGGCTTTCAGAGCAAAAAAAAAAAAAGAAAGAAAACAAAAATAGGGGGAAATGGCGCCATATGACTTCAGGCATGTCACCAAAACAGATATTTCTTTTCAGAAACCTTAGTTCCTAAATCAGTGAAGTTATTTGAATTGATCTGATTTAAGAAAAAAAAAAGAATTCTCATGATTTAGGCCAACCTTTTCAAAAAGAACAATTTGGGGAAACGTATTGGCGTAGGCCTTAGAACAAAATGGCAATTCATCAGAATTTGTAAAATTCAGCTTATGAAAGTCATATTAATCATATTCATTGATTAAAAGTAAATCTACAAAACTTCTTACGTTAAACATTACATAATTATGATTTGACATTATCTATACTGGACATTTCATTTCAATGCGATCAATACTGCATTGTTTCTCCAGTAGGACATTATTATAAAAAAATCCATAACAATATTATGATTTGAAATCATCATATTAATGGGTTATTATGTAAAACATGACTGTAAACCTACTACAAATATAAAATACTTTTGTGTTGCGAAGCGGATTGTCGCCCCTACACGGATTGTCGCCTCCTGCTCGGGGCGACAATCCGTGACGGGCGTTGACGGCACGGACTGTCGCCCCCTACACGGATTGTCGCCTGGCGACAATCCGTGACGCTTGTGCAGTTCCCAGTTTTTGACCTCGAAGGCAACAATCCGTGTTGGCAAAAAAAAAAAATTGTTGCGACACGGATTGTCGCCCCGTCACGGATTGTCGCCCCGGGCTCGGGGTGCTTCCTCCGGTGTTAAGCTTTGGTGGGATGGGTATGACTGGTAAGTTATGTGTATGTGTATGTGTGTGTGTGTGTGTGTGTGTGTATTGTGAGCTGCATGATATGTGATGTGTATGATTTGTTGTGTGTTTGTGTGTATGTGTGTGTGTTTTGAGTTTAGTAATACAATATGTAGAAACTGTGCATGTGTGGTGGTTGTATAGTGGTAGTGGTTTGTTTGTCTGTGTGTATACGTGTGCCTGTATGCTTACGTGTGTATGTGGAATATAGTGGCGCTACTGTGGCAATACAAACGCCTTCCCAGTGTATGAGCACGTGTTTAAAGAATTCACACCAGCGTTGATCTAAAAATAGTATGGGTGTGTCAACCAATATCAGCGGTGAGGCGGGCTAGGCGAGAGAGAGACTGAGAGAAAATACATACGAGGGAGGTACCCTCCCCAAATGTTATTTGTCTTTGTTCATTTTTCACTGCAGTCATTTTCTTCCATCAGTCTTATAAACTAGAACGTCCATACCACTATTCTTTGTCCCAGAATAGGTTTGGCATGCTTTATGCATGAGCACATAATTTCCGCACGCCGTAAAAAATTTGTCAGTCGTTACTTGATTTTAGCACAAACGAACTGCCATTGCACACCGCTAATACATACGTAATACAAACAAACACCAACAAACACTCAAACAAACCTCATAATGCAAATAAACCAACTCAACACTTTTTCCCTTGATATTTATTGATTTCATTCAAATCATTTATAAATCGACCCATTCTGGGTGCAACATGAACAAAAAAAGTTACAAATGGAAATTCGAAACACAAACAAATCCATTTGTCAATTTATACCACAAATAATCTCACTTCAACATAGATAACTCGATTATAGACCAACCCTACTAATAATTTCTTCACGAGAAAGTTTTGACATGACCTGATTGCATAGGGCCCTACCAAACCTATATTCCTTGAATATATTGGTTTGGATCATGTAATACCTTCTTACTTACAAGGGCATATATACATAAAAAAAAAAACACACACACACAAATACATTACACAAATCTAGAATGAAATCAGTCATAAAAAACCCGACCACCCCCTCCCCGCCCCAACCGAAACAAATCTAGGGCCTACATCTATCCTAATATTAAATCCTACCAACATCCGTCATACCATTTATAACTATCCTTCTTCAAATCCAATCCCCAACCCACCAACCCCTGATTAAACAAAACCTAAATCATCCCACACCCACATTCACCGACCCAAATACATACATACATACACACACACACGCTCACGAAGGTTCGTTATTCCGAAGTTTTGTTTTTTCCGAGTCTTCATTTATCCGAAACACACAATTCCCTATACCTAGTGGTTCGTTGATCCAAAAATGAAATTCGGAATAACGAACCTTCGGAATAATGACCCTTCGGACGAATGAGCCTTCGGACGAATGAGCCTTCAGAATAACCAACTTTTGCAATAACGAAATGTAACCCCCTTCCCACATACCGACGCACACCCGAACCGATACCACATCCTTCCTGATGAAACGATTTCCCAATAATAATAAATAAGACATAATGGACCGTATGCAGAAAAGCAGCATCCGCCCGCACGCAAGCTCCACTCCGAATTCATATACAAATCTGCCAAACAAACTCATCAAATTCAAAGCTGCTGATAAAATCAATATCAACGTTTATGCCAGCAACAGCTTACTAGGTATCCCTCCTCACGCGCAGCTAAAAAACACATACGCAAAAAACTGACATAATAAACACATTTTTCCATCACACACACACACACACACACACGCACAAACGGACACAAATGTGCACGCGCACATACACACTTCCTTGAAACCTCACCATGACTTTTTACATGGCATGTTTGCATGAATGTAGCCATGTAAGTTATGTGTTAGTATTTCAATGATTATGTCCAGAACGATATTACCCAGCAAAATGTGCTTCGAGGGCGGGCGACAATCCGTGCCGCCAGCCCCCTACACGGATTGTCGCCAGGCGACAATCCGTGTAGGGGGCGACAATCCGTGCCGCCAACGCCCGTCACGGGTTGTCGCCCCGAGCAGGAGGCGACAATCCGTGTAGGGGCGACAATCCGTGTCGCAACAACTTTTGTAGACAATGCTTGTGGTCACATTATGTGAATAATAATGACGGGCATAATATGCATTATGGAAAAAAGGCACATTGGATCATCAAACATCCTGATTGAAACTTCAGTTAGGTAATCAATTGAAATTGTAGGGGTTACCACCAAGTTGTCGCCATTTGCCGACGTAGAATCTCAGCTTGGTTCCTGCCTTGTAGAGCTCCTGAACCTGTTTCACCTATTTTTGTTTCTCTTGCAGGTCAAGTGGCGTCCGGTCATCGGTAATGAAATACTGCTCATTTCATTTCATTTCATTTTATTTATTTCCACATCCTGATAAAAAACATACAAGTAATACTAGAACAAACACATACACAGTAGAACATTGGAACAATACAGAAAAATGTTCAACTTATAACAATTCCACACCATTCAAACACAACATAAAAGCAATTCGTTCAGTTTGTGGGGGGATCAACATAGACCGTTTGGTCTTTCTATGGCTGATCCCAAGTATTACAAATAAGATAGTTACATTGATGGAATAGAAACAAGAAAACTATACTTCCGAAAAAAACACATACATCTAAGAAGGCAAGAGTCTCCATAGTGGCATGCTTATACACTGAATAAAACTTGAGACTTATAGCATATCTCTATGAACAAGAAAAAATTTATAACTTCTTTTAAATATTGACAGTCTATTAGACAACTTTATTACATTTGGCAAATCATTTCATAAGACAGGTCCCGTATATTTAAAAGTATATCTTGAAACACAGTATTTAAAATTTGGGATATGCAATCTATTCATCTGTCTAGTATTGTAATAATTCTTATTTTGGATGAAGGAAGTATCAAGAAACTTTGGCAAAATGTTGTTCATATATGTGTACATGAAAACAGCGAGAAAGAATTTGTGCATATCAAAAATCGTCAATAAGTTATGCTGTTTAAATAAAGAACCTGTGTGGCTAAGAAATGATCGATTACTAATCATACGAATTGCACGCTTTTGTAAAATAAAAATGCGCTCTAAGAGATACTTTGCACAATTCATTCATTCTTCAGGACATCTCTTGTGCGACGCATCACTAGTGTCTTCGATTTTATCACGATATGATAACAATTTCACCAGAACATGTCGAGGTTTCCCTTCGTTTCTTTTCCCATCTTTGTGCGTTCCACCTAGCTGTTGATCTGAAACTTGTTTCTTAGGATGTTTTCCGCTGTCTTGATGCGGTCATCGTGATCACCTTCCTGCGGCTCTGGGATTCCAACTAATCTCACATTGTTTCTCCTCAGGAACCTTTCATTTCTATTTGCGGCGATAGCATGCCTCTCCTCTTCAGACCTCAGCCGATCCATCTCAGCCTGCATGTCGTTCATTTTCCTTTCCATGCCATCCTGCTTAGATTGTAGATCGTCGGTTCGCTTTCTCTCATATTCCAGGGAGGCTCCAAGGTGAGTTTCAAGGTCGTTCAACTTACTTATGCATACACTTTTCAAATATCTTAGCGATAGATGGATATGATTTATTTCATCAAAACAATTAAGAATGATACATAATTATAGTTATTCTTTATATTGAACTTAGAAAACAATATGGGCATTATTACATTTTATTACAAATGTAACTCTATTTCAAGATCTGATTTTACATAAAAAAATCAATTATACATAAATGATTACAATTGAAAATGAAATACACTGATTATGAAGAAGAAATAATATATATATATATATATATATATATATATATATATATATATATAGATAGATAGATACATATATATATTTATAATATATACATATACATATACATACATATACATATACAGCATCCAAATATAACGGTAAAATGTGTCAAATTTTAAATCATATGCACAAAAACCGAGGGAGCTAACTCAATCCACAATATATTCACAGTACATTGGTATACTTAATACTTATTCAAAGAGCTGGCCGCCATGGATACACTAACACATTGCTCAAACTTTGACAAAATTGTCAAGGTGGTGGTGACGTGTGAGTATCCGAATGTATTACTATTCTAATTGACAGTATAATGATATTGAGACACGACATTAAAAAAAAAAAAAAATTGTGTTTTTGGTGATTCTTGTCACTAGCCAAGATTTTTCTTGTGCTACACTACAACACGGTGGAAGCTATCCCACCTATAACAATGCAGCGTTGTGTACGAGGGGGTTCTAGAATAATACACGCACAAAGGACAATCACGGACAGGAAAAGCGGAGTACCCACTATCGTGCGATCCACTACGAACGCCACGATTGGGCATTCTTAACCGATCGTGGAAGTTTTGTTGAACTCATCTGAAATTTCCCGTTTGGATACGATTTTATGCGAGTCGATACGTGTTGGTACGCTTGGATGCAATATGGTCACGATTGATCTATTTCAAGCCATACGATCTGTCACGATCTTATAGTCTCCCGTTCAAAAACGATCCGATAGGATTGCCCCGATTGAGTCCACGATTGGTACCAATCTAACACGATCATACGATCGGGATCCCGATTTGGTAGGTGCAGCTACGTTCTGGTAAGTTCCAATACGTGTACCGTGAAATATTTCACGATCAGGATCAAGAGCGACCCCTATTTAAGGTGCGATTGGACTCAAATGGGAATATCATATAGTCCGGCTGACAATGGATTTCATTGTTTCCTTAAATTCTGCCGAGTGATTAGGCCTACTATCCACAACCATCGATGATGTCAAGCAACGGCGTAAATCCGTACTGAGGAGAGGGGGATGATCGGCGATAGTCACCATCACCACGATTACAAGCCCATAACCGGACCGGCGCAGCCTTTTTTTTTTTTTTTTTTTGGGGGGGGGGGGAGAAGCTTGGTCCCCCCCCCCCCCACACACACACACACTTTACAGGGATCGAATGTCCCACTCTTTTGCATGCAAAGTGGGAGGAAAGTGGCAGCAAAAATAATAATGAAGACTTTTTGTTCTTGTTTTTGTTTGTTTGTTTGTTTGTTCTTGTTTTTTGCTTTGTTTTTTTGTTTTTTGATTGTCAGCCGATTTTCGGCGGAAAATCAAACCTTAAAAGTATGAAGACTTTTTTGTTGTTGTTTCTCTTGTCTTTTGATGTTCTTTCTTATTGACTGACAGGCGATATATAAACGGTAAAATGTGTCAAATTTTAAATCATATGCACAAAAACCGAGGGAGCTAACTCAATCCACAATATATTCACAGTACATTGGTATACTTAATACTTATTCAAAGAGCTGGCCGCCATGGATACACTAACACATTGCTCAAACTTTGACAAAATTGTCAAGGTGGTGGTGACGTGTGAGTATCCGAATGTATTACTATTCTAATTGACAGTATAATGATATTGAGACACGACATTAAAAAAAAAAAAAAAATTGTGTTTTTGGTGATTCTTGTCACTAGCCAAGATTTTTCTTGTGCTACACTACAACACGGTGGAAGCTATCCCACCTATAACAATGCAGCGTTGTGTACGAGGGGGTTCTAGAATAATACACGCACAAAGGACAATCACGGACAGGAAAAGCGGAGTACCCACTATCGTGCGATCCACTACGAACGCCACGATTGGGCATTCTTAACCGATCGTGGAAGTTTTGTTGAACTCATCTGAAATTTCCCGTTTGGATACGATTTTATGCGAGTCGATACGTGTTGGTACGCTTGGATGCAATATGGTCACGATTGATCTATTTCAAGCCATACGATCTGTCACGATCTTATAGTCTCCCGTTCAAAAACGATCCGATAGGATTGCCCCGATTGAGTCCACGATTGGTACCAATCTAACACGATCATACGATCGGGATCCCGATTTGGTAGGTGCAGCTACGTTCTGGTAAGTTCCAATACGTGTACCGTGAAATATTTCACGATCAGGATCAAGAGCGACCCCTATTTAAGGTGCGATTGGACTCAAATGGGAATATCATATAGTCCGGCTGACAATGGATTTCATTGTTTCCTTAAATTCTGCCGAGTGATTAGGCCTACTATCCACAACCATCGATGATGTCAAGCAACGGCGTAAATCCGTACTGAGGAGAGGGGGATGATCGGCGATAGTCACCATCACCACGATTACAAGCCCATAACCGGACCGGCGCAGCCTTTTTTTTTTTTTTTTTTTGGGGGGGGGGGGGGGAGAAGCTTGGTCCCCCCCCCCCACACACACACACACTTTACAGGGATCGAATGTCCCACTCTTTTGCATGCAAAGTGGGAGGAAAGTGGCAGCAAAAATAATAATGAAGACTTTTTGTTCTTGTTTTTGTTTGTTTGTTTGTTTGTTCTTGTTTTTTGCTTTGTTTTTTTGTTTTTTGATTGTCAGCCGATTTTCGGCGGAAAATCAAACCTTAAAAGTATGAAGACTTTTTTGTTGTTGTTTCTCTTGTCTTTTGATGTTCTTTCTTATTGACTGACAGGCGATTTTGACACCCCTCCCCCTTTCAAAAACTTAGTGCAGCCCGGAATAATGCCCAAATAGATTCAATAAAATGGTATTATGGATATTAATTTCTTTGTATGTAATAACGTAGATATTTTCCTATAGCTATTGATTGTATTCTTCAATTTTCTTGATTTAAGTCAATAAGGCAATCATCCCAGGGGCATCATTCCGTTTTAATAATGGTGGGGTGGGGGAGGGACTTGGAGTTGGAGTATCTGTGCGAGGGAGCGGAGCGACCTAGCGGGGGAGGGTTTGGGAGGGGGTGTTCCCCCTCCCACGGTGAGAACTTTTTGCATTTTGATGTTGTACATGGTGCAATTTGATGCATGTTTTTGCGCGTTTTGTCGACTTGAAACAGTCCCATTTGTTTAAGGTAGTGATATATCTTAACGTCGATTATTTAAAAACAATTTGGCTATAAAATGGTATCATTTGTACAAGCTTCTTGTATTAATTCTTACACATAATATCATGAACGCAACCGAACCCGAGCGAGTGGAGCGAGCAAGGGAGGGAGGGGGGAGGGGGACCTCCCCTTCCCATGGTGAGACCTTCAGTGGGACCTACCCCTCCCATGGTGAGAACTTTTTGCATTTTGATGTTGTAAATGGTGCAATTTGACGTACTATAGTATGTTTTTGCGAGTTTTATCGACTTGAAACAGTCCCACTTGTTTAAGGTAGCAGAATATTTTCGATGTAGATGATTATTGAGCAATTGTCCTTAAATGGTATCATAAAAAAAACAAGTTTACATTAATTCTTCCACTGAATGCCATGAATGCGACCGAGCCCGAGCGAGCGGAGGGGGCGAGGGAGGGGGGGGGGGGGAGGGGGAGGGTGTGGGAGGAAAGTTCCCCCTCCCACGGTGAGAACTTTTTGCGTATTGATGTTGTAAATGGTGCAATTTGATGCATTTTTTTTTTCTTTGCGTGTCTTATCGACTTGAAACAGTCCCACATGTTTAATGTAGCAGTACATTTTATGTAGATTATTACTGAACAATTTTGCCTATAAAATGGTATCATTTAAATAAACTTCTTGTATTAATTCTTACACTGAAGATCATGAACGCGACCGAGCCCGAGCGAGCGGAGCGAGCGAGGGGGCGGGTGGGAGGAGGATGTCCCCCCTCCCACGATGAGAACTCTTTGCATTTTGATGTTGTTCATGGTGCAATTTGATGTATGGTTTTGCGCGTTTTGTCGACTGGAAACAGTTCACTTGTTTAATATACTATAGCAATATATTTTGATGTCGATGATTATTGTACAATTTCGGTATAAAATGGTATCATCTAAATAAACTTGTTGTATTTATTCTAACACTGAATATCATGAACGCGACCGAGCCCCAGCGAGCGGAGCGAGCGATGGAAGGGGAGGGGGGATGGAGGGGGAGGGTGTGGGAGGGGGTGTTCCCCCTCCCACGGTGAGAACTTTTTGCATTTTGATGTTGTACATGGTGCAATTTGATGCATGTTTTTGCGCGTTTTGTCGACTTGAAACAGTCCCATTTGTTTAAGGTAGCAATATATCTTAACGTCGATTATTTAAAAACAATTTGGCTATAAAATGGTATCATTTGAAGAAGCTTCTTGTATTGATTCTTACACATAATATCATGAACGCAACCGAACCCGAGCGAGTGGAGCGAGCAAGGGAGGGAGGGGGGAGGGGGACCTCCCCCTCCCATGGTGAGAACTTTTTTGCATTTTGATGTTGTAAATGGTGCAATTTGATGTACTATAGTATGTTTTTGCGTGTTTTATCGACTTGAAACAGTCCCACTTGTTTAAAGGTAGGGAATCCCATTTGCATGCCTCAAATGAAGAGTTGTATAAATACAGTGGTATGTTGAAGACAGTATCATTTTAGAAACTCCCATAAAGTATTGAAAGTGGAAGGTAACATTTAGTACATTTTTATTGACCGTTAGATTTTGAATTGAATTTTTTTCGGGGCTTACCGTAAATTCCAGTACATTACTAGGCTACCTTTGCAGACCCATGCACTGCATGTGTGTCCATCATGTATATTTTGTGAAGAAAGTTCATCAAAATTTACAAACATTTCTATATACATTCTTGCCACACACTCTATATATGTTATCACATCAGCTCTTATACTTTTATATTTGTGTTTATAGATAAAAAATACAGAAGACTGCAACAAAAAGGCTTAAGTGTGGCTGACACACAGAACTACTGAGTAGTTGAGTTTTGTGCATTATTCAAATTGCAGATAACTGTTAACTTCCAAATTTCTCAGCAGTGGCCTAAACAAGTCCCCTGAGGTTCATATTTAATGTTTTGCTGCATTTTGGGAGGTCTGTAAAAGGTATCCCCTACCTTTAAGGTAGCAGAATATTTTCGATGTAGATGATTATTGAGCAATTTTCCTTAAATGGTATCATTATAAAAAAAAACAAAAAAAACTTTTTGCATTAATTCTTCCACTGAATGTCATGAACGCGACCGAGCCCGAGCGAGCGGAGGGGGCGAGGGGGGAGGGGGAGGGTGTGGGAGGAATGTTCCCCCTCCCACGGTGAGAACTTTTTGCATTTTGATGTTGTAAATGGTACAGTTTGATGCATGTTTTTACTTGTTTTATCGACTTGAACAGTCCCACTTCTTTATGGTAGCAGAATATTTTGATGTAGATTACAATGAACAATTTGTCTATGAAATGGTATTATTTGAATAAACTCATTGTATTAATTTTTACGATGAATGATTATCATGAACGCTGTCTGTTAAACAATTCAAACAGAAAAAGCAAGCACACGAGGGTGTAGATAAGGGGCATTTCTCCTCCCACATGAAGGTGATTTTGCATTTTCAGACCTGAAATTCAGCGATCTGGTGCAAACTTTTGGTGCAATACTTGGATTTTTTCCAGCGGCCCCCCCCCCCCCAAAAAAAAACACAATTATTGAAGAAATAAATAGGGTTTTTTCACGGAAGTGTTAAATTCATGGAATTTAGCTCGTATTCCGAGTGTGCACCATCTTTGTGTTATATGTCAAAGTCTACTGAGGTAGAGCTTAGAGGGAGGGTGTGGGAGGGGGAACACAAGACGGAGCTTTTGCGTTATTAGAATTGAAATAAAGCGATCTGAAGCACACTTTTTGTGGAAAATTCGAAAATTGTCATTACCCAAAGTATACCAAGTCTGTAGAGGGGACCAAGCAATGGGAGGGTGGCAAGATACGCCTCCCATATTCGAGGGAACTTTTTTTTATCAGTTTTAGAACTGAAATTCAACAATCTGGTGCACACATTTGGTGGAATATCTGGAAATTTGTCAATCAGAGAAGGTGGGAGGGGATAAGCCCTATTCCCTATTCCCCTTTCCTACACGAGGGAGATTCTGTATTTTCTGATTGCATTCAAACGTTTTGGTGCAGACATTTTGTTGCATATTTGGAAAACTGTCTATGTTCAAAGTGTAACCACAGTCTACTTGTATGCATAGGGGCGGGGATGGGGGGGGGGGGGGACGGGCGAGCAGGGAGAAGGCGTGGGCGAGTGCTGACACCACCCATCCAGTTTTCTATAAAAAAAAAAAAACGCAAGAAATTTTCCTCATTTCGGGAATCATGGGGGATCATAATGTTAGATGTTTGCCCCTTGTTTGCCCCTTTTCCCCCGGCCGCAATCCCCGTCCTCCAGGATCGACGCCCCTTCATACGAGGGTGCTCTTGCATTTTTAGAATTCAGATGAAAATATCTTGTAAACACATTTATGGTGTAATCTGGGAAATTTCAATCCCAGAAGTGTACACTATTTTTTTTAGGGGGGGACCCTCCGTTAATTGAAAGTATCTAGATATCTCCTCCCACCCACGGAATATTTGCATTTTTTTAAACTGAAGTAACAGACCTGGTGCACACTTTAGATGAAACATTTCAAAATCTGTCAATCTAAAGTGTATTAAGTAGAAAGGACTGAACGGGGAGGGTATGGAAGGGATTAGGCCTATCCCCCTCTTACGCGAGGGAGATTTTGTATTTTCCGAATTGAAATTCAGCTCTCTTTGGGTGAAATATTTAAACAGTTTTCTGTCAAAAAAAAAAGTAAAAACATTTCCACATCTCGGGAGTTACGAGGAGGAGCAAAATTATATGTTTGTCCCCAATACTTTTACGAGGGAACCTTCCCCCTCCCCCTCCATCGACGCCTCTGCATATGAGGGAGCTTTTGTAAGTGAAAGATCTGCTGCACACTCTTTGATAAAATATAAGGAAATACGTCAATCTCAAAAGTGTACAAAGCCTATCGAAAGGGACCCAGGTGAGGAGTTTTTGCATATTTATATGATTGCAATTCAACGATACGGTGCATAGTTCTGGCGATAGTTGGACAATTTTCCATAAAGAAAGTTCGAGATTTGTCCTCATCTCGGGAATGATTTGTCTGCCCCCAACATTTCCGTAGGGGCCTCCCCCCCCCCCCCCCCGAGATAGATTCGACGCCCCTGATCATCCCCGGGTATGCCCATAGATGTATCAGAGTCATCATCGTTTCAGGAATGATTCATATATTTACGCCCATGATGTCAAGGGTTGACAGGTTGAGGATGATGACAACGTGACCTTTGCAGTATTGCGAATGACGATTACGTTATCATCGGAGAGAAAACAGCACTTAGGCCAGCCAGAACTTCAGATTGCCCCTCCTCTAATTTTTAACCTAAAAAAATTAAGAGATTATTAAATCGACATGCTCACTCTTCCCCTCCCAGCCCCCCCCCCCTCCAAAAAAAAAAAAAAGAAAAACCGAATACACAAGATCATATCATTACCCCCCTCTTCCCCCGAAAAAAAGACAAATGTTTACGCCTTCCTCTGAAATACATGAAGAAAATATGATGAAATTGAAGCTGAAAGAGAGGATTGGATCTTTTTGAATGCTAACATAATGTGTTATATATACGCTCGATATAAGAACGTTAGCCGAATTGATGGTGTCGCTTGTGTGTTTGATTTCATATTCGCACAGTGTATGTACCATATACCTTTTTATTTCAAAATGTCATTAAAATTATCATGGAGAATTGAAAGTTTAGTTGATTTGGCTTGATTTATTGTTTTATTCAACAATTTTTAACAAAACTGTAACAAACAAAAAGTTTTAAGCAAAATTATTTCGCAGGGGTATTGCTACACTTACTGACTAACTGTGAAAAATAAAGAGAGTGATATTTATAGTCATTTACGAGTTACCTTACATCCTAGACAACTTTTGAAAAGTCACAAAAGTTATTTTTGCGGCATCAACCATTCTTCTTCTGGCGAATGTTTCAATGGTGTTGTTATTTTTTCACCCATTATGCCACCCCTTCTTTATTCAGTATCAAGATTTTTTTTTTTGCTCCATCTTTAGAGTGTGCATGCTTACTCAACGAAGACACAACTACTCTTTCTTATGCTCACTCGACATGGGCTGTTAGATGTTGGTTGCATTATCTGATAACAATCCTATAAACTAAATGGATTTTGCAGTTATGAGAGTTTTTCCTCTAATTTTCCTCTAAAATTGTGCTCAACTAACTACACACTCACACTCACAAATGTAAAGTGTCACAATTATAGATGCGAAGGGGTCAAACGATCGATGATAAAACAACAATAATGCCTAATCATTAGGTACAATACACAAAAAACATAATACTTCACACTCCCCAAAATATACTCTAGTATACTTTTTTAAAGTGACCATTTGCCTTTGATGTGTGCTTACTCATGCACGTTTCAGGAAATCATTTTCATTTTTATACTGACGTTAGTCAATACGTGCAGACATATTGCCCTTTTCATTTTTGCTCAATTCTTGTTTTCGTTAAAAAAAAAGTTACCCCATTTTGATTACGGAGAATTGCTCCTGTTTTGGGTGTCTGCACAATGGTAATGATAGGCTATTAATGATGACATCATTAACATAATGTATGAAAATATCGAACAGTCTATAATACAACTTCATTTCATTAAATTGTAAACAAATTAATCATATGTTCCTTCCAAATAATGCTAATGAAATGCCCACACAGTCATACAATTTACCGTTTAGAAGTAATAATCTAAAGGTGCAGCTACCACCTCGCGGAATACAAGATATATGTAATCTTCGAGTTTAGTCAATACGTGCAGAAATATAACTGCCTTTTCATTTTTGCTCTATTGGTGTTTTCGTTTAAAAAAAAAAAGTTACCCTATTTTGATTACGGGGAATTACTCCTGTTTTGGGTGTCTGCACAATGGTATAATAATAAGATATTAATAATGACATCATTCACATAACGTATGAAAATATCGAACAATCTATGATACAACTTCATTTCATGAAATTATAAACAAATTAATCACAAGTACCTTGCAAATAATGCTAATGAAATGCCCACACAGTCATACAATTTACCGTCTATAAATAATAATCTAAAGATGCAGGCTACCACCTCGCGGAATACAAAATATATATGATCTTCGAGTAAAATAAGGGCAAATGTGAAAAAAAAAAAATGAGCGGAAGGGAGGTGAAAAAGTCAATCCCGATCAACACGATTAAGAATCACGATTAGATGAAATTTGCTGCGTTTTTATACGATCCCAGACGGTCTGATGCGATGATCACGATCTAAAATCAATCGTGTTAATCGTAGAAATTTTTTGAACTGTCCAAAAAATGTATAGGATTAACGCGATTGCCACGATTGACCTCAAGATCTGATACAATCCGATACGATCTGATAAGATCATCACGATTGCTTCACGATTAAGACCACGATATCAATCGTGGCGCCAATCGGACACCCCGCTTAAAGCGGGGTTCCCACTATCACGATTGGCGCCACGATTGAAATCGTGGTCTTAATCGAGCAGCAAGCGTGATGGTCTTATCAGATCGTATCGGATTGTATCAGATCTTGAGGTCAATCGTGGCAATCGCGTCAATCGTAGGAAAATTTTGGACGGTTCAAAAATTTTCTACGATTAACACGATTAGTTTTTGATCGTGATCATCGCATCAGATCGTCTAGGATCGTATCCAAACGCAGCAAATCTCTTCTAATCGTGCTTCTAAATCGTGTTGATCGGGATCGACTTTTTCACTTCACTTCCGCTTATTATTATTATTATTATTATTATTATTATTTGCCCATTTGCATTATTTTACTCATAAATTAATTTATTTTGTATTCTGATAGGTGGTAGCCTGCATCTTTAGATTATTATTTCCAAACGGTAAATCGTATGACGGTGTGGGGTTTAATTGTCGTAATTTTTAAGGTACATTATCAAAATAATTTTTTTTTATGATTTCATAAAATGAAAGTTGTATTACAGATTTTTTGATGTTTTCATACATTATGTTAAAGATGTTTTCATTAATGAGTTGTTATTACCATTATAGAGACACACAAAACAGGATATGGGATAACTTTTGTAACGAAAACAAAAAATGAGCAAAAATAAAATGGCGATTGTATGTCTGCACGTATTGACTAACGTCAGTACAAAGATGAGAATGATTTAATGAATCGTGCTTGAATGGGTACATATCAAAGGCAAATGGTTAATTTTTAAAAGTATATTGCAGAGTATTTTGGGGGGTGCAGTATCCTGCTGTTTGTGTATTGTACATAGTAATTAAGAGTTGTTGTTTCATCAGCCATCGTTTGACCCCTTTACATCTATTTTCACACTTTTCAGTGTCTTTTTTGTATGTTTGGTAGAGCATAATTTTAGAGGGAAATGGTTATTTTCAACTCTCATTATTACTGCAAATGTAAAAGTGACCATTGTCGTGGATGTGAGATCACCCGTATGATTATGACAATGAAGATCACCCTTATTATTTTTCACAGTTAGTTATTCAATAAGTGTAGCAATATACCCCTGCGAAATAATTTTGCGTAAAACCTTCTTTTTTTTGTTAAAAAGTGACATCATTTTGATTAGGGAGTCACTTTTCTGTTATGTGTGTGTATCAGTTATGTTAAACATTGTTAAGTAAAACACTAAATCAAGCCGAATAAACCAATCTTTGAATAACCCATGAGATAACGACATTTTGAAATAAAAAGGCATATGATACATACACTTTGCGACTATGAAATCGAACACATAAGCAATACTATCCATTCGGCCTCCTTTCTTATATCGAGGGTATATAACACATAATACTATGTTACATAACATTCAAAATGATCCCATCCTCTTTCTTAGCTTCCATTTCATCATATAAGTATTTTCTTCATGTATTGGAGAGAAAGGTCATATTGTCTTGCTGGGTTTTTTTTTTCTGGGGAAGAGGGGTAATCATCTGATCTTATGTATTTGGGTTCGTTATTTCATTCTTTTTTGTGAGGGGGAGGGTGAGCATGTCGATTTAATAATCTATTAATTTCTTAACGTTTAATATTAGACGAGGGAATATCTGAGGTTATGGCTGGCCTGGGTGCTGCTTTCTCTCTGATAACATAATCGTCATTATAAGCAATACTGCAAAGGTTACGTTGTCATCATCGTCAACCTGTCAAGCCTTGCCACCATCAATGGTTGTGGATAAAATTAATAGGCCTAATCACTATGCATAAGTTAAGAGAAACAATGAAATCCATCGTCAGCCGGACTATAATATTCCCATTCGGGTCCAATCGCGCCTTAAATGGGGGTCGCTTCTGATCCCGATCGTAAAAGATATCGTATCTTATCTCAGCAGCCCGTATTGGTTCGCAGTATTCGTATTGGAACGTATCAGTACGTTGCTGCACGTACCAGATCGGGGATCCTGATCGTATTGGTCATGTTAGATCGTACCAATCGTGAACTCAATCAGGACAATCCTGTCGGATCGTATTTGAACGGCAGACCATATCGCATCCAAGCGTAGCAACACGTATTGACTCGCATAACCTCGTATCCAAACGTGAAATTTCAGACGAGTTCAACAAATTTTCCACGATCAGTTACGAATGTCCAATCGTGGCGTTCGCAATGGATCGCACGATAGTGGGAACCCCGCTTTGAGATAGAATCGAAGTCTCCAGTTGGATAACTTACGTGATCCTGATCCAAGGTAGAATGGCGATTTCAGGACTATACCAGACCAGGAAGTGATCGCTGCTCCAGCCGAAAAGAAAAAGCGATCTTTATAAAGAAATCATTCTTTTGTTTGAATTCTCTTTTTTTAAAGTATATAAGAAACGATGTCAACGAATTCCACGTATTCTCCACCCACAAGATGCAAATAAGTGTTCACGTTTGGAAAGGAGGTAACTCTTGGTGAATACTTCTTGTGAAGAGAGCAAAACTTGCATAGATTGTCGTACCATCCGAGACAAACCAATATCATTAATACAATCCACGGGGGACTGTATCGTGACTGTCAGTATACAAGCAGCCGTTCCCCAGCAAGGAATGATGTGGCTTGATAGCGCTAAGTAAATTGATAATAAAAAAGACCGGGCGGGCATGTGAAATCCCCTATAGGTCCAATCAAAATGACATACTCATAAACTTTGATCCAGGAAATTCTGATGGGGATTTTCTTCAGCGTACTTGTACATTCTGCACATGCAGTCCAGTGTCAGAAAAGTTTGAAGGGTTAATTTCCAGGCTTTCAACCACGTACGCACTGTTCAGGTTGGGGGCTGGGCGGGGAGCGTGTTGGAGCCGCATAACATGCACCATATGCAACATCCCACATCGTCATTCACCAGAAATTGTGAATTGTTAATCATAATCAAGTGCTTGAAATAATATTGCTTTTGATTTCCCCGTAAAAGAGGTTAGGAGTCCAACAAGGTAATTTATGTATGATGTGAACTCGATATTAGAAAGATGATAAGCACTTTCAGCATTGAAAAAAAAAAATCCCAAGGTCCGAGCAAAAGCGAAAGTCTATAAAAACTGTAAACCGTTCGAGGGGACCAGAAACCAATATGCAGGCGATGAGAACATGTACCATTGTTTGAAGACAGCCCAGGACAGGAAGCGGATATTGAAGCGGTCGTTACCGACTTCCTCGATATCAATTTTCAATGACTTTTTGGTATGACGGGAATCTTGTTTTTAATCTATTCTTTCCTAATTCGGTCGCTCCAAGTTGCGTGTCATATAATGTATCTCGAGTAGCAATTACCTTCTATTCCCATACAAGCTGTCACAATGAATCTGCAATCCAAGTTCCCATACCGTTTGGTTTTAATACTCAGATCTTTTAATCATCTCATGTCTATGGTGTTTACCTAATACTCAAGAAAATAACGTAAAACCACATTGATATAATACTTTATTATTATTATTATTATATTCTTTATTCGCTTCTTACAAAGCACATATATATACAGTAAAATATTCCTAAAAACATGCAGATACAATGTGTAGACATGGATACAGAAATGAAATATTAAAAAAAAAAATTAAACAGACACACACATAGGTCTAAAAATGCCCTCAGGGAGATCCAACAGACATCCACATATTTTTGCCCATCAACCCTCCCTCACCCGTGCCCACTCTGACTGTTCGGGGAAGTGAGTGGAGCACAGCACCCATCCGTATCCCAGCTAAAAAACTACGCACCCAATCCAGCACAATGTACCTCACTCTCTGACAACTAGTACATGATGTGTACACGCAAGTGCGCACGTGCGCCCGTGCATGCTCTCATAGACATGCATACATTGTTCAATAAGTACGATGTTCTACTATGCACCCGTACAAATGTATACGCACATTCGAATGCATTCACAATTTGGCATTCACTCGCTCCCACACACTCCCGCAAATGGACTACCAGCAATATGACAGTGTGCATGTATATAACTACACCATGTATGTGTACATGCAGCACAACATGTGTATAAAATTCAACAACTGTCCCCGAAGCAGTCATGATGATAAAAAAAAAAAAATTGCATCTTTTACTCTATGTTCTGTATAATAGTGTAGCCAGTAAAAAAACTGCATTCTCCCTGAAAGTATTTCATTCCAGCTACACTATGCCACATTAATGTAGACACAGATACGAAATCAACTCATTACATTCTTGAGGGTTTAAAAAAGAAAATTCTTTGTAATCCCTCATATGTATCAATTCCCTTATTTGCTCGGCATTCCTCATGGCTTCATCCATCTCACCGCATAATGCCTTCCATCTTTCATTTATCTTTGACTGGTCTAAAAAATACCTACTATTCAAAAATCTCAAATTACCACCTAGTACAGAATATGCTCCAAATCTACTCATTCCTGTTATATAAGAAACAATCTGATTCTTTGTGGAACCATAAGTCAGGGCTCATCATTGCTGATAAAAAAGGCAAGAATGCATTATGTGTCTGCCATGGAATTTTCCATACTCTTCGAACAGCAGTTCTCCAGTGTCTATATAACGCATCTAAAGAGGAGTCATATAATGGACATAACTGAGAGCCATAAAAGCTACAACAAAATTTTTGAAACAAAACATTACGTACTTCACACTTGGCATATCTAAAATTACTCAGTAAAATATTACACTGACGGTTAAAATCACCATTAATTTTAGACAAATCAGCATGCAAAATATCATTTGTAATAATATGACCAAGATGACATATACTGTCTACAACTTTCACATACTCTCCGTTAATTGTTATCCTTGGATCTACAACTTCTTTTCCATCACATTTGAATATAATAAGCTGACTTTTGTCACTATTAAACTTTAAATCAAATTGAGAAGCATATTTTTGACAGATAGTAATCATTTCCTTCAGAGCTGACACATTTGGGGATAAAATGATCAAATCATCAGCATATGAGAAAACGCCACTAAACATTTGACCCATGTAACATCCTTCACCAAGTGCCTGCAGCTGATGCAGAAGCCCATCAATATAGAGACAGAACATACATGGAGACAATATACCACCTTGTTTAACACCATTTGAAACCGTGAAAAAATCAGAATAAACTCCATTCCATCTGAGTCTGATCTTCTGATCTAAATACATATTTAGCAACAGCTTGCAAAACATTGGACACACCCCTTTGCATAACATAATTTCAAATAATCTGACAAAGTTGACTCTATCAAATGCTTTGCTGGCATCCAACACAAGACCATAAACATTGCTCTTATCATGGAGAAAATATGAAACTGTTTCTCTAACCATACTTGTGCACATTGTCGTAGATATCCCTTCTTTAAACCCAAACTGTAGATCACTTGTGCATAAATGATCTAGTTCTCTATTCATAATAACTAATTCTAAGATTTTTCCAATTATACTACTCAAAGTTATTGCACGAAAATTACATGAGTTTCCAAGATTTGCCCATCTTCCCTTTGGAATAGGGACCACTGTGTTTCTAAGCATATTTTCAGGTGTATACCCATGTCTAATCATTGCGGTAAACAACAAAGCAACATATTATCCACTTACAGCATTGTTACCATAAATAAAATGATCTGACATTACTCCAGTAATATCGTCTTTCTTAGACTTATTCAGCTTTTTTATAGCATTGAACACTTCAGTTGCTGATATACCATGATCACCATGAGTACATGAGTCACGCCTGCATTTTTCATTCAGTAGACTATCAATGTTGTTTTTGAGAATAGCCATTTCTCTTTCATCAAAGGAAACACTGTTATACAGATTCTCAAATTTGTGTGCAAACATTTCAGCAATATCCTCTTTTCCCTGCTTTCCATCAACTACATTTGGATATCTTTTCACATTTTTAACACTGTTACATTTTTTTACCTCTTTCCACAAATTTTTTGAATTACCAGATGCAATAGCCGCAGCAATTTTATCACTTTTTATTGATTCAGCCTCTTTCAGTATTCTTTTTAGAGCTTTATGATATTCAGCCCTTGATTTCTTTCTAATCTCAAACAACTGACCCTCTTGTGGACGTCCATTCTCAACCCACATCTTATGCCAAAACAATGCATTTTTAAAAAACGGATCAACATATTCATTCCAGCCAGGTATCACTTTACTCTTGACTTCTGAAATATCTTTATCAAATATTACATTAGCTGCTGTCAAACATGCACTAATTATATTCTCATGAAAATTATCTATATCACAGTAATGATCATTACAATTCGTCCCACTGCAATGAATAGCACATAAGGGGACATCAATCTTCTCTAACAAGCCTCTTAGTATTGATTCATACCTATTGATGTCTTCCTTTTTGGCATATTTCCAGTTACACACAACCTCCTTTTCTCCTAGGGGACCTGGACTAGATTGATTCTCAGCAGCCTCAGAGACGTTCAGATCTAGTAAACATCTCACAGCCACATGATCAGAAAAATTATGTACTGTGTCAATACTTTCGTATTCTTGAACAGACTCTGCTAGATTTTCAGTTGTAACGAAATGATCAATCAATGATGTAGCATTAGTCCCTTTACTTCTGTAGGTGTAATCAAACATACAACACTCATCTTGTGTGCAAACTTTAAAATTATCATTGAAAAATGTTAAAAATAATCTAGTTTGATAAGTATCTCTGGAGATATCAGTGTTAAAATCACCACCAATACAGACATAGTCAACATTGGTTCCTTCCAAACAAATCTCAATATCATTTAAAATTTCCTGGTACTGCCGTAAGTTACCATACTGTGACCTATCATCACACGGCATGTATACATTGAATAATAACATTCTCTTCATATCTTCAAAGGTTATAATAACTGCAGCCATTCTCTTACTAATTGAATCCAATCTTACAGGTTCCACTTTCAACTTATTACTTTGTTTCCAGATTATAGCTGTTCCTCCATGAGGTCTTCCCGACAACAAAATTTCTTCATTCATTGCACTAACCCCATGTTTCCCTACACCATTTTCATCGTCTATTTTATCAAACCAGGGAAACTGTGATTCATACAAACCATGTTCCTGTAATAAAAGAAAATCACCATGCTTAAAAATCTCCTTTAAAAAAGGAAGTTTGGAGTCATTTGCACATTGGCAATTATAGGTGATAAGTGACAGTTTGTGATTCACTTCCATTTTCGATGATGTTCACCCAGGTCTCTCTCTTGCCCTTTCTCTCCATCTCTGTACGCAGATACCATAGGGCCATATACTTTCCTCCATGACTTTGTCCTTTTCATCCACAGAAACTGACAGCTTGTATGACTTGAAAGCTGCCTCCATATTTGACTTACAAACTATTTCAGCTGTGTCAATACCTTTGCTCTTTATGTATCTCAGCATTTGATCATCAGAGGTTGTTTTCGCTACGCGTGAGATGAAAAAAATCTCGCTTTGGCAGAGGTGCACCATATATGACATCACCCTTGACGGTTCCATGAATCCTACGCTTCTGACGCTGACTGCTGTTTACCTCTCTGGACTGGTTTCCTGTTGACCGCTGCTTCGAGTGCTGAACTGTGCGCCATGGCCCTGTTGCATTGTCGGTACCTCCATCAGACTTGACGCTGGACACCTTCTCCAGTACAGGCACAGATGACAGTGTGGCCTGCACCTGCGACGAACTGGCAGTCCTTGTGTTCATCTGCACGGCAGGTTTCTTGTTCGTCAATGATACTTGTACATCAGTCCCTTTCACAGAAGCTTGTCTTCCATTTGCATTCTTCTTTGCAAGCTCGGCATACGAGGGAGAATAGTTCTTTACCACCACACTTTCCTTTTCTCCCTTTTGTAAATGCCTGATAGCCTCATCATGTGCTCTTACAGAGGCCCCCATTGTCGTCATTCTCTCCTCCAGCTCAATCAGTCTCTGCAGGGTGGCAAAGGGATCTAATTCCTTGGGATCACACTTAGGAATTACAAACAGATTCTTGGCAACAAAATTAGTCTCTATACCCATCTGGTCAAGCTCAATCATTGCTCCAACAATATCATCAGCTGTCTGCTCACTCTTGTTGGCTTTACGCCTGTTCTTCAGTTTCGTTATTCTCTTTTGGTTCACATCATTCGATAGAATGTCTCTTGCTTTAACGATTTCGTCCGGGCTGAAACCTCTCGCCACACACTCGGCAATCTTTGCCCTGGTTGTGCGTTTCAGATGATTTTGAATGAAACAAAGCAGTTCATTTATAATGACTGGTTCAGAAGTATTCTGGCCTCTATCACTATCAGCATCGACAACATCAACAACATCCTCCTCACCATCTGCTGCCATAGCCATAGCCATGTCATACGAGTATCACAACCGCCAACATAAGTTGAAGTACGTGGGGCCAAGGGGCAAACAGTTCGTCGCACGCTACTTCAAGTCGCTACGCACTCCTATGATGTACTTACTCTCTCATGACACCTTCCCCGTTGTTTTTGTCTTTCAGTTTATTGAACTCAAACCTTGAGTAGCCAAATTTGTTGGTATGAGCAGATCAATCCTCGTAGAAAATCACGAAAAATGTATTTTCTGTAGATTTTTGACGACCAGAATGAGTAAAGCCTTCCGACGACGACGACGACGAAATACAATTTGGTTGGTGAAATAAGTCGGCAATATTTCTTAAAACGTATAATCTGAAATAATCATGACTTAATTGTCGTATAGTTGCTACCAGTTTAGAAGACATTAGTGATCAGTGGGTTTCGGAGTCATGCAAAAAATAGACTGCATGCATAATCCAAACTGTGTCATAATATTGATTATTACTTCCAGGCTTTTCGGATCGTTGTTATTTCTTTATGTGCCCTCGATAGAGCACGGGAAGGAAAAGAAAGAAGACATTTGTAATTTGTTGAAAATGTTATTGATGCTTGTGTGTCTGTGTGTGTATGGATTCGTAATTAAGAAAAAAATTAAGGCAAAAAAAAAGGAACCAGAGTAATTTAAACTTACAGCGCTTTCATATCGCATCATTCAAGACTATGATATGCATTCATATATGTACATAATAATATAAAATGGGTGAATATTGTGTGTGTATGTATTTGATATATCAATACATTATATGCATAGTTGACTTGTTTTCACTTAAATGTATCTAGCTGCAAGGGACACAAACGTTTCATTAAAAAGATCAGTACAATGTATTTAGATTTTTCTCGATAGTCGCGGTGAAATGCAGTACATTTTCTTACATGCTTATTGAAACAAGTATATTTTTGCATTTTTATTATTAAAAAAATACTTTTTACAATATGCTATTTTCATGTATGTAATGATATATTTCAACATAATATGTTCCAGCTGTATAGATAATGGATAAATGTGGTGTTAAGATATTGTTTATCCATTGATTCACGTTTTACAAGCTCCGTTTTTCAATAGATCAATCTTTTCCATATATCAACATCTTTATCATCTTAGCAAAGTATGCTTTGTTTGCCATTGTACATTTGTTCGTACATCTACGTTGTATATACTTTATTGTTTGTAAATATAAAATCTTGCGAAATCGATGTAATAAGACAAATTTATGCTTTGTGTATAAACTTTTGTTGCATGGAAAGGAAGTATTGAATTGACTAAAAACTTTTAAGCGGTCAACAGTGACATATATTCTAAATGAAATGATTTATACCAACAAACTATGTTAAAAAGTGACAAGTTCATTGTTATACTCAGTGCAAAATAACCTGTCATCACAGATATTAAATCAATGCAATGTTTCTTATCGCAAATGGTAATGGTCTCAGAAGTCAGGGATGTCATGTTTTGAGGAACAAGTTACAGATATTTTCTTTGCCCCACTTATAGGTTTTGTGCTAAAGTTATGTCACTCTTTGACAGGGATAGACCTGCAGTGGTTCAAAAGCAGTCCTTTGGACAGAAAAACAATTTGAAAGCAGCAAATACTCATGGTGTGGCCACTGATTATATAGCTTTAGGCGGAATGTTAACATTCGACAGTATGTAACAAAATCACCACGATTTTATTTTTTTTTAATGGCGACCACGTTTGATGCAAATGCTTTAAGAGTGGTTCTCGTAATTGCACATTGTATGATCCATACAGAACACCTTCCGCCAACCTCTAAGTCGATATAACATAAACTTTGTAAATAACAGCTAATTGAAGCAAAATGGCGTCGACAATACAAACACAGGGGCACTGCATTTTATTGATACAAGATAATTATTATTATTGACAGAGCCACTGAAACATAAAGTGAACATAAACGAGAACACACACAAATCAACGAAACATACAAAAATAAAAAATAAAGATCCGCTGTACTTATTTGTCCTACATACTAAAATAAACTGCACGAATCCATTATCGGGATCATCCCACGAGACCGACACCCACAAGTCATACGGACCACGAGACCGACATCAAAAATAAGTACATAAGTCATACAGCCCATGAGTTATACGTCTCACGAGTCATACAGCCCATGAGTTCGACACTGCGCACAAGAGGCTCACGAGACCGACACTAAGCAAAGAAAGCCCACGAGACCGACACTACACAATAAAGGCTCACGAGACCGACAGTACGCAAAGAAGTCTCACTAGATCGACACTAGGCAAAGAAGGCTCACAAAACTGACAGGATGAACGGAGCCATCTACATGGCAATTACCTGTACAGGGTGTTCCATGAAGGGGAAATTATATACTGGCGGGTGCAATGTCGTCACGGTATCGAACGAAAGATTTTAACAAATTGAACAGCACCACGTACATTATGTATCAACGACATCAAGTAACTATGTGTTTCTACACGTGTGGCTTTTAGAGGGCAGTTCTGTCACGCTACGGGGAGCGACATTGTTACCAATATCTCTCTCTCTCTCTCTCTCTCTCTCTTTTTCTCAATGAAATTGTCCTCTTCATGGGAACCCCCCCCCCCCGCAAAAAAAAAAAGAAAAAAAATGTATGAAAAAATAACGATGTATGGTTTGATTTTAGCTGCCATCGCAGGCTTTCCCAATTTCTAGATATACGGTGGACAGGATGTAAGTTTTTTCTCCTTTTTCTTTCTCGCTTCACTAGTTGAGTATTCCTTATTAGATATCCTATCCTCCTGCTTATACCCGCCTGCCTAGAGTTCAACTTGTAATTTTTTCTGTAACTATGATGCATGACATTTAATTGGATGAAAATGTTTCAGATCGCAGCGATTCACCTCGATTTGTGGCTTGTATTTTGTACAATTATTCTCCTCAAAACGGTACATTTTTAATGAAATAGATAGCTGTTTTCATGGATGCATCCTTTTTTTTTCGAATAATTCAAGCTACCTTAATAGAGAATAATATCATTTTCTGTGAATTTGTACTAAATCAGCACCTTTGCAGACGACTACTCCCCTTCAATATCATGTAAAGCAAGTGTGCACTGCAACATCGACCATTTTGCGAAATATATTCTTGTAAACTTCATTTCACACCTGGATATTATTCTAATTGGTTGCTCTGAATGTCCACATTCCTAAGCAGGTGTATGACTGCATATGTTTTCCGGAAATTGAAACGAGAGTGTTTTGGCATTTTCGAAATTAATGTTGAAACATCTCATGCAATCTTACTGAATCTTTTTTTATTTTTCACAAACACTCAAACGCGCAAGCACAATTAAAAATATGAGGGAGGGCAACTGACAGGGTAATCCCCTAGCAACTCTCCTTTTCCATCTCTCATATCAGACTTCCTTATGTCATTATCTGGACACCCTATACACTTACTTGGTCTATAGCTGGCGCTGTTCATCCTGTCGGTCTCGTGGACCTTCTTTGCCTAATGTCGGTCTCTTGAGCCTTTTAAGCGTAGTGTCGGTCTCGTGGGCTTTGTTTGCATAGTGTTGGTCTCGTGAGCCTTGTGTGTGTGTGTAGTGTCGAACTCATGGGCTGTATAACTTGTGGGCTTATTTTACTTGATGTCGAACTCGTGGGCTTTATTTACTCAGGTCGAACGCATGGACTGTATAACTAGTGGGCTGTATGACTTGTGAGCTGTATAACTAGTGGGCTGTATGACTTGTGAGCTGTATGACTAGTGGGCTGTATGACTTGTGAGCTGTATGACTCGTGGGCTGTATGACTTGTTGGCTGTATGACTCGTGGGTGTCGGTCTCGTGACGTGCACCCGTCTTTACAGTATTTTTCTTTGCATATAGGAATTGATGTGATCATACAGCATAAGTAACTGAAAACTCGCTGCTATCATTTCTTCCTTGTTTGTGCATACATTGTACTTGTTTCTTTGTGAATACGAATTTCATATTATTAAAAGAAATACGAGTAAGGACTACCCAACACCCCCCCCCCCCAAGAAAAAAGTATATGTATGTGGTATATGTTTGGATGTATTATCTTGAGTGTGTACATGTTAAAATATCCCTTGTCATTTGAAACAAGCACATTTTAGCTATGTCTTCATTCCAACGTAAAATATTTGAAAACAATTTTGGAAATAACCTAGTCTTAGGTCTTAGTAACCTTACAAAAGTGCACGCATCTTTGAGAGACTTTTCCGTAAAAAAACACAAAAACATGCACGCACACATACATACACACACACTCACTTAGTCTTCATCAGTTTAGATCTATTTATTTATCTATCTATATCGTGGCTTCAATGCCTCCCTCCACTCTTCGCATCTCTTTCTCTTGATAATTTGGCCGTAACATGTCCTGTAGTCGGTCCATCTTTCAGTCCCACACACAAGATTGTATGTAAGTTGTCGATGACACCTTTTATCACCATCTTCCTGTCTCCTATTTCACTCTTAATGTCAAGGGTATACTAAAACGTCTTAGAAAATGACTCGCATTTACACTATGTGATTCCTTATACATGATGACATTTATTAAACATTTTACAAATATACAGGTATTCATCAGCCACCGAGATATTTGAAAATCTTTGTACTCAAGGTGAAAGGAAACATTTTATCATTTCTGTCTTTGCTTTTTGTTTGTGAGTGTACGTGAAAATGCAAGCCGCAAATCACGGCGTGAAACAAGATTTGTATTAATGCGAGAACCAATCAAGCATGCTTTCTTGGATAAGATTTTGATGGAGAAGAGTGGGAAGAATTACATAAAACAAAACAATAACAGCAAGAACAAGAACAACGATACACTTTCCTCATGGCATGAACCCTTCATTGATTTCAGGTAAGTCAGTTCCGAATTCATCAACTTCACGCTCTCCGGTCCGTGTTGTTGACTCAGTGGTAGTGGACATGTCCTCCTCGTCGCCTTCGGGTTTCCAGCCACCTCGACGACCAAATGGACGACCACCGCGGTTACCATGACGACCACCCTTGTCCGGACGTTGGAAGGGATGACCATTTTCTCCTTCGCCACGTCGCCCACCGTCACGTCCAGATTGATCACGACGGTCCCATCGATCTGAGAAGACGTTTTCCTCTTCGGTACGATTACGTTTGCAGGGATGATGACGACGACGAGATGGTCTACCAAATGGTGCATTTTCGATGCGAGTGTCATTGTTGTCTCCTTCTCCATCATAATCTTCGCTCTCATTGCACTTTGCATGATGATGACGGCGGTTTCCATGGCGACCGAACCTGAAAGGGAAGATACTGGTACCGTTGTTATCTCCTTCTTCAGATTCCTCACTCTCATTACGCCTTCCATGGTGATGTTGATGTTGATGATGATGGTGGCGTGAGTGATGCCTTCCATGGTGACGACCAGGATAACTTTCTTCACCATCAGTTTCATTGGCTCTATCAGATCTCCTACCACCACCAAAAGGCATCGGTGACATATCCCCATCCGGTCCTCCTTGTCGACCTCCCTCTCGCCTTCCTCCCTGTCCAAAGAACGGTTTACCACCTCTCCGTCTGAAGCCCCCTTGTCCTCCAAAGTCATCTCCTTCACCTCCCTTTACGCCTTGTCTCCCTTGGCCGTCTGAGAACTGTTCTCCTGGTCGAGAACGTCCCTCATCCCTACGACCACCATCTCGTCGTCCGCCTCCACGCTGCTCTAGATTAACCTCAGTCTGGCTGTCACCGGGTCCCCCACGGCCCCCAGGACGGTCAGAGGGGCGACCCCTCCCTAGTCGGTTGTCTTGACCCCGACGACCGTTTTGTGCGCACACTGTGAAAGAAGAATCGAAGACAGGCGTTCATCATAAAGAAAATCCATGTTTGTCATCGTTATACTATACATAGTATCATTGTCTTTGTATCACTAATGGTATACGGACAGATCATCAAAAAAAAAAAAACCACACACACATACACCTAAAATGCAAAAATAAAAATAGCGAACACAATGTTGCGATTGTACGCATTTATAAACAGTAAGTGGTATTTGCAATTTAAGAAACACCCTGTGGGTCCGCTCATGTTGATAAAACGTTGAGATGATAATATATAACTGACGACCAACAGCAGTCGTGAAAATAGAGAAATCAATACTGTAGTTAGAAATATCCAACTCTATTTGAAAAAAAAAATGATATTAATAGCTTTCCTTAAGAGAAACGGTTTTTTGTTATATGCAGTTGTAATACAAATTTAAATCATATCAAGCATCATAATAAAGTCTACGGATTCTCTGTTATTTTTACAAGACAATAATTGCCTACAACATACAGCATTTGATTATTTGAATTTCAGTGCACATGAATCTTTATACTTCCCCCTCTTATCCTCTATTAGTTAAATCTTTAGAAAGACAGAATATGAAAAAAAAAAACATATGAAAGGGGGATGTGATATAAAGATATAATTCTTACCTGCGGCAGTAAGTGCAGTGAGAAAAAGGATGAGCAAAGTTGATTTCCAGGCCATGATGATGAAATCCGTCTCTTGACAAGTTTTCTGTTCGTTTCTTTGGAGTTTTCTCTCGTGGAAGCACGAACCCGAGAAATCTGAGGAATGCAGACAACTTGGTCAACTTTTATATTTTTTGGGCTGAAAAATCGTCCCAGTCGGTGCCTGACAGTACCAAATCATCCGGTGTTTCTCCCAATGAGTTGTCTTTCCTGTTTTATTCCGCAGCATATCCGGCAGTGTGAGGCAGCGATTGATACGTTGTTTGACGAGTCGGGGATGAAGAACAGGACGCAACGAAACAAAATAACACAACGCAAAAAGCGGACAAGGGCATCCATTATGTTCAACGGCTTGAAAATGGGCCAAACCTAAAGTATGGAGTGAATTCTACTCCAATGTCGTCATATGACTTCACCAAATTAATCATTCAATTCAATTCGAGAAGAAAAAAAAAGTTATGCAAATTTCAATTTTACACTTGTTCAAGGAAAACGTTATGACAATAACGAAATGCTCTCTTTAATTTGTTACTTGTACCAATGTTGCATTTCGATTTTTCAAATCTTTGTTGTGCCTTTTTTTAGAAGCAGTCATCTTTTTGAATTTTTTAAATGTTTATTTTTGTCGCTTCCATTTCTGTCGACCACAAAATCATTATGAAATATATGTCACACGTGAAGAAGAGGATAAAATTTTATGTTCATCTTTGAGTGTAGGTGTGGGGGGCGTGGAAGGAGATCATAATTATCATTCAACGATTAATCAATGTCTACGTTTTGTTTGTTTCTTTGCTTGTTTGTTAGTTTTGTTTGTTTGTTTTAATAGGGGGCTGACTGATCCTTTGACAGATATTTACTTCACCTGTAATGAATTTGGATAGGGAATAAAAGGACTACGGTAGGGAAAGCAAAAGATCCGATTCTTTTAAAGTTTTATGATAATAGACGACTCTTGTTACTACACACACACACACACACACACACACACACACACACACACACACAAATATGGCATAATGATTGCCTTTTTTTTCTCACTGTCCGTCTGACTGCCTATCTATCTATCTTTGTCTCTCTATTCCTTATTTCCCCCTCTTCCTTTCCTTTGTAGTATCCAACTCTTCAGCTGTTTAATCACTGTGCGTTAAAACCAAAATATTATCTGGTACCTGGTACCTGCCAGCAGCTCTAGATGGTCTACCCGAGTGCTGACATCAAACAAATTGGAACGTCAGATTTCCTTTATGTGGGTGACATCACATCCGCACAAGGCAGGAGGTGCAAGGTACAACAAAAGCCACAACAGTCAACGACTTCATTGCAATTGTTATCATCATCTGTTCCCAGGGAATACATCCACAGAGGTCTAGTTATTCCCATAGACTTTTTGACCTTTGCATTATTGTTCGTTTGTTTGTTGTTGTTGGTGTTTTCAAGGAGTGAAATGGACGTGCCTTTTTAAAATTGAACCATCTATTTATTCGTTCATCAATTGATTTCTTGCGCCGGGCTAACAATTCAGTATGCCGGTATGAATAACGTAGTCAGTCTGAGTGATAACTTGACTCCTTGCTTACTTACAATATGAAGTGAAGACATGACAGTGATACATCTGCTACTACTACTACTACTACTACTTCTACTACTACTACTACTACTACTATTACTACTACGACTACACTACTACTGCTACTACCACTAGCACTGCCCGGTAGTAGTTGTAGTAGTAGGAGAAACGTAGAAGCAATAAATATAATAGTGATAATGATGATGATAATAGTAGTAGTAGTAATGATTATTCTTATCAATATCAATATTAATTTTAATAACCAAAACAATTAACTTACAACTTACACAGCGAATTATAAATGATTCTCTCCCTGTACACCATAAAACCATTATAAGAACCTAACAATCAGATGCACTGTGCTAAATATGGTTGTTTTTTCTTCAAGAAAATGACATCTACTAAGTTCTAAATCTTATCCTTCATTACCAATTCAATGAAAACCCTGTTGCTCTATCAATGATCTGTATTTCCTTTGTTTTTGCCTTCTCTTGGTGTTTTCTTGTTCATATTTTAGAGTCACTGCTTCTAATCATTGTAACATTGAAGGACTGAACTTATTCATATTGACGTGTGTCGGTATAAGCGAAATGTCTGTAACCGAAATGCCTGTTCTTCTTCTTTCTTTTTTTTCTTGGGAAGGACTCAATTTTATTTCCTGAAAGGGATTTCAAACTCTTTTTATATACACTGTTATGAATATTGTAAACCATATAGCTCGCAATCAAAGTGTGTGGCAATGGCAACATTTTCTGCAAACTCTTTTGTGTGTCTTTGCAGGGACTTATTCAAACTACAGATTTTTCCCATTTTGTGATGTCATGGAATGTTCCATCCTAAAGAAATTAATTCATGCAACAGTTACATCTCATGTTCAGTTTCATCATCTTATGTATCTGAACAGCAACGAATTAAACCGACATACACTTTTGTAAAGATAAGTGAGAAAATCGGTAATACGAAGAAGAATACTAACTGCTATAGTAAAGTTAAATTGGGCAAGGAGATAATAAGAAGAAAAATAAAAGAGGACCAGAGGCTATTAGGAACAGATTCGTAGCCCAGGGTGAATGAGTAATAGACCATGTAATGATCCATTGTATACTTACATTATCTTACGAAGTTAAAACACCACGCATCTTGAGATAATTGGTCCATGATGATTAAAAGAGGTGAGCCGCCGACCAATAGGGTTACAGCTCTGGAATCGGTGGGCGTAAGCGAGCGTGACAACAGGTTTCTTAGAACTGCACCCCTTTGTTCTTTCATGGTGTTTCCACGGCTTTGAAATAGTAGATGCGTGCCCTGATTGGTTTATTGTGTCAAAGGAAAAGTTGAAAGTTGCCCGCGCAAAAGCGGGCGTGCACCGATGAATGGATGGCGCTCATTGTCGTGTGATACAAGTATACTTGAATAGCGCCCACCTTCGGTCACCATTACAACACAGATAGCTATTCAAATTCATGAAAATTCTTCCGTCGAGATGTTTTCATTGCAACTGATTGACAAATTGCCCTACATCGACGTAAATAAGCACTGAATTGATCAGTGTTTTACTAGTAGCCATGATAAAAAATCATGGGCGTACATACTCGAGCAGGATTCGAACCTACGACCTCAGGGCAATTTGTCAATCAGTTGCAATGAAAACATCTCGACGGAAGAATTTTCATGAATTTGAATAACAAAGCAGTACCCGCTGCATGCTATAAGGATTAGAACCAACACTTGCTGTCGGGCGAAAGCTCGGTGGTCTAGTGGAGATGACGCCTGTCCGGTGATCAGGAGGTCGTAGGTTCGAATCCTGCTCGAGTATGTACGCCCATGATTTTTTATCATGGCTACTAGTAAAACACTGATCAATTCAGTGCTTATTTACGTCGATGTAGGGCAATTTGTCAATCAGTTGCAACAGATAGCTATTGTTCCCAAGTTTCTAGGGATGGTGGGCCTGAAAATAAAGCCAGTAATCATGACAGTTTGAAAGAGTCTCCAGGCTTCCGGAGAACCTTTGTTCTGCCAAAAAATTAACAACAATGAAATGAACCAGGTTGGCATGACGATTAGCCCAACAACTCTCAAAACCGGCCGAGAACAGAGTTACGGTGTTATGAATAAGTAATAAAATATGTAATTCATAATAGTTTACGTAAGATTCTTAAATAGATATCTAGCTTGGTTGATACATGATAAAAGAGAATATAAAAAAAAGGAACAAGTGAATGTGGTAAAAACTGGCAGAAAGTGACTTGTATGCAAGGAGAAATAAGATGCAGAATAAAGAAAATGAAAACAAAAAAGCATCAGAATTTTAGGTGTGTGTTTGTGTTCTTATTTTCATTTTTTACTTCCTGGATAAACGAATTTACTAATCAAAATGGATAACTGAATACGACTGTTTGGTAACAGTTTTAAACTGATGGTTGTAGTAATCATTGTTTTCATAATCATTACTGTGGTTGTTTTCATTATTAGTAAGACTATACTTAATGTAACACTGGCAAAGAGGTGGGCAATGTTGATACTACTACTACTACTACTACTACTGCTACTACTACTACTACTGCTAGACATCTGTAGCTAAGGATGATTACAGCTAAAAGTCATGAAATTATATTCTATTGATTGATTCACAGCCCCCAGGAAATTTTAAATTCCCGGCAATTCAAAGATTTCTCATTCTCTTCTATTAACGATCTGACTGTATCCCGTATTACATGACGTCATTTACATAACTAACAAAGTCGAAAATAATCGTCTAAAAGTTCTTTTTTTTTTTGTTGGCTAACGAGGCCTGGCAGTGTAAATGCGTACAGATTTTGGCTGTAGAATTACACACGTCAAACATAATACCAGTCGCAGCTATACATAAATCCATATACATCTTATGAATGAGCCACAATCAATTTTAATGATAAAGTCCTCCATTTACCCTTTCCCGAGGAGTTGTATTATGTCATATTGTCATTATATATTTACAATGTTGCCTACACACACACACACACACACACACATGCACATACACACATAATTATATAGTTTTATAGTAATAATAATGTCACAATAGAACAATGCATTAAATGCCAATTGCATTGATTTTAATTCAAAATCCCAATTTTCGGGGGCCTCCCCCTTCGTTAGGGATGATAAGCACTTTCATATGTGACATCATTATTATTATTATATCTAGTATTGCGGTGCAAATACAACATATATATATATAGAGAGAGAGAGAGAGAGAAAGAAAGATAGATAGATATTTTCATTCATCCACTTCACTGTATGAATATAATATACATGACAGTTTATAAACGCGTGTGTGTTTGTGTGTTAGATTTCTAGAGTGTTACTAAATTGCACCTCTTTTTACAATTATTTCTTTGTATGTATGCATTATGCGCAGTCAAATTGGTCAAAGTGAATCATTAATTGTAAGAGGTTTATGTATACATGCAACTGGTTCCAAGTCTTTACATATTTTTTTTTTCTTTGCATACAGGAATTGATGTGATCATGCAGCATTAGTAAGTGAAAACTAGCTGCTATCATTTCTTCCTTGTTTGATGTGTATATTTGTTTCTTTGTGAATACGAATTTCATATTATTAAACGGAATTCGAGTAAAAACTACCCCCAAAACAAACAAACAAACAAACAAACAAATAACAAAATGTATAGGTATATGTTTGGGTGTATTATTTTGAGTGCGTACATGTTAAGATATCCTTTGTCATTGATCATTTGTAACAAGTACATTTTAGCCATGTTTTGATTCCAACGTACAATATTTGAAAATGAATACGAAATAAGCTAGTCTTAGAAAATTGAAGTTCCCTGACAAATGCGCATGCGTCTTCGTGACTTTTACTTAAAAAGAACCAAGCATACACATACACACACACACACAAACACACACACTTAACTTCATCACTTCGGATCTATTTATCTATCTATATTGTGGCTTCAATGCGTCCCTCCACTCTTCACACTTCTTTCTCTTAATAATTTGGCCGTAACATGTCCTGTAGTCGGTCCATCTTTCAGTCCCACACACAAGATTGTATGTAAGTTGTCGATGACACTTTGTATCACCATCTTCCTGTCTCCTTCTATTTCACTCTTAATGTCAAGGGTATACTAAAACGTCTTAGAAAATGACTCGCATTTACACTATGTAATTCCTTATACATGATGACATTTATTAAACATTTTACAAATATACAGGTATTCATCAGCCACCGAGATATTTGAAAATCTTTGTACTCAAGGTGAAAGGAAACATTTTATCATTTCTGTCTTTGCTTTTTGTTTGTGAGTGTACGTGAAAATGCAAGCCGCAAATCACGGCGTGAAACAAGATTTGTATTAATGCGAGAACCAATCAAGCATGCTTTCTTGGATAAGATTTTGATGGAGAAGAGTGGGAAGAATTACATAAAACAAAACAATAACAGCAAGAACAAGAACAACGATACACTTTCCTCATGGCATGAACCCTTCATTGATTTCGGGTAAGTCAGTTCCGAATTCATCAACTTCACGCTCTCCGGTCCGTGTTGTTGACTCAGTGGTAGTGGACATGTCCTCCTCGTCGCCTTCGGATTTCCAGCCACCTCGACGACCAAATAGACGACCACCGCGGTTACCATGACGACCACCCTTGTCCGGACCTTGGAAGGGATGACCATTTTCTCCTTCGCCACGTCGCCCACCGTCACGTCCAGATTGATCACGACGGTCCCATCGATCTGAGAAGACGTTTTCCTCTTCGGTACGATTACGTTTGCAGGGATGATGACGACGACGAGATGGTCTACCAAATGGTGCATTTTCGATGCGAGTGTCATTGTTGTCTCCTTCTCCATCATAATCTTCGCTCTCATTGCACTTTACATGGTGATGTCGGCGGTTTCCATGGCGACCGAACCTGAAAGGGAAGATACTGGTACCGTTGTTATCTCCTTCTTCAGATTCCTCACTCTCATTACGCCTTCCATGGTGATGTTGATGATGGTGATGATGATGGTGGCGTGAGTGATGCCTTCCATGGTGACGACCAGGATAACTTTCTTCACCATCAGTTTCATTGGCTCTATCAGATCTCCTACCACCACCAAAAGGCATCGGTGACATATCCCCATCCGGTCCTCCTTGTCGACCTCCCTCTCGCCTTCCTCCCTGTCCAAAGAACGATTTACCACCTCTCCGTCTGAAGCCCCCTTGTCCTCCAAAGTCATCTCCTTCACCTCCCTCTACGCCTTGTCTCCCTTGGCCGTCTGAGAACTGTTCTCCTGGTCGAGAACGTCCCTCATCCCTACGACCACCATCTCGTCGTCCGCCTCCACGCTGCTCTAGATTAACCTCAGTCTGGCTGTCACCGGGTCCCCCACGGCCCCCAGGACGGTCAGAGGGGCGACCCCTCCATAGTCGGTTGTCTTGACCCCGACGACCGTTTTGTGCGCACACTGTGAAAGAAGAATCGAAGACAGGCGTTCATCATAAAGAAAATCCATGTTTGTCATAGTTACATGATACATAGTATCATTGTCTTTGTATCACTTTTGTAATATAAATCTAAATCATATTAAGCATCATAATAAAGTCTAAGGATTCTCTGTTATTTTTACAAGACAATAATTGCCTACAACATACAGCATTTGATTATTTGAATTTCAGTGCACATGAATCTTTATACTTCCCCCCTCTTATCCTCTATTAGTTAAATCTTTAGAAAGACAGAATATGAAAAAAAAAACATATGAAAGGGGGATGTGATATAAAGATATAATTCTTACCTGCGGCATTAAGTGCAGCGAGAAAAAGGATGAGCAAAGTTGATTTCCAGGCCATGATAATGAAATCCGTCTCTTGACAAGTTTTCTGTTCGTTTCTTTGGAGTTTTCTCTCGTGGAAGCACGAACCCGAGAAATCTGAGGAATGCAGACAATTTGGTCAACTTTTATACTTTTGGGGCTGAAAAATCGTCCCAGTCGGTGCCTGACAGTACCAAATCATCCGGTGTTACTCCCAATGAGTTGTCTTTCCTGTTTTATTCCGCAGCATATCCGGCAGTGTGAGGCAGCGATTGATACGTTGTTTAGCGAGTCGGGGATAAAGAACAGGACGCAACGAAACAAAATAACACAACACAAAAAGCGGATAAGGGCATCCATTATGTTCAACGGCTTGAAAATGGGCCAAACCTAAAGTATGGAGTGAATTCTACTCCAATATCGTCAGTTGACTTCACCAAATTAATCATTCAATTCAATTCGAGAAGAAAAAAAAGTTATGCAAATTTCAATTTTACACTTGTTTAAGGAAAACGTTATGACAATAACGAAATGCTCTCTTTAATTTGTTACTTGTACCAATGTTGCATTTCGATTTTTCAAATCTTTGTTGTGCCTTTTTTTTAGTAGTAGTCATCTTTTTGAATTTTTTAAATGTTTATTTTTGTCGCTTCCATTTCTGTCGACCACAAAATCATTATGAAATATATGTCACACGTGAAGAAGAGGATAAAATTTTATGTTCATCTTTAAGTGTAGGTGTGGGGGCGTGGAAGGAGATCATTATCATTGATCAATGTCTATGTTTTGTTTGTTTCTTTTCTTGTTTGTTAGTTTTGTTTGTTTGTTTGTTTTAATAGGGGGCTGACTGATCCTTTGACAGGTATTCACTTCACCTGTAATGAATTTGGATAGGGAATGAAAGGACTACGGTAGGGAAAGCAAAAGATCCGATTCTTTTAAAGTTTTATGATAATAGACGACTCTTGTTACTACACACACACGCACACACACACACACACATACACACACACACACACACACACACACACAAATATGGCATAATGATTGCCTTTTTTTTTCTCACTGTCCGTCTGACTGCCTATCTATCTTTGTCTCTCTATTCCTTATTTCCCTCTCTTCCTTTCCTTTGCAGTATCCAACTCTTCAGCTGTTTAATCACTGTAAGTCATTCCCTCTTCCAGCAAACCAATTTTATCACTCCAAATCCCAGCCTATCTGCCCCTGTGCACTCTCAAGCACTCGCACGCACATTCACCACCATCACACATCAGAGTTTATTTTCCCCTGCTATCTTCGCAGCAGAATTTGTATTGTTTACCAATTTACCTACCTACCTTTTCCTCGGGCCGGCCATCTTTTCAAGCAATGCTTACAATGGCGGCCCTCTGCATTATCATTTCTTAAATATAATATTGTTATTGTAATCCCAGCTGCATAGACAAGCATACTGTAATATCATTAATTTCCTTTTATATCGTTGTTTATGCAAGTCAAACGACTCTGTTTCAAATATACTTTGTATGTTTCCCATGTTCACGATTATTCAATTTATGTATATATTGATTTGCAGAAAATAAAGTATCTATCAAACAAAACTGTGCATTAAAACCAAAATATTATCTGGTACCTGGTACCTGCCAGCAGCTCTAGATGGTCTACCCGAGTGCTGACATCAAACAGATTGGAACGTTAGATTTCCTTTATGTGGGTGATATCACATCCGCACAAGGCAGGAGGTGCAAGGTACAACAAAAGCCACAAAAGTCAATGATTTCATCACAATCATTCTCATCGTCTACTCCCAGTGAATACATCCACAGAAGTCTAGTTATTCCCATCGACTTTTTGACCTTTGCATTATTGTTCGTTTGTTTGTTGTTTGTTGTTGTTGTTGTTGTTGTTTTCAAGGAGTGAAATGGACGTGCCTTTTTAAAAGTGAACCATCTATTTATTCGTTCATCAATTGATTTCTTGCGCCGGGCTAACATTTCAGTATGCCGGTATGAATAACGTAGTCAATTTGAGTGATAACTTTACTCCTTGCCTACTTACAAAATGAAGTGAAGACATGACAGTGATACATCTGCTACTACTACTACTATTTCTACTACGACTACACTACTACTGCTACTACCACTAGCAGCAGAAGTAGTTGTAGTAGTAGTAGAAACGTAGAAGCAATAAATATAATAGTGATAATGATGATGATGATAGTAGTAGTAGTAATGATTATTCTTATCAATATCAATATTAATTGTAATAACCAAAACAATTAACTTACAACTTACACAGCGAGTTATAGATGATACTCTCTCCATGTACACCATAAAACCATTATAAGAACATATAGCAATCAGATGCACTGTGCGAAATATAGTTGTTTTTTCTTCAAGAAAATGACATCTACTAAGTTCTAAATCTTATCCTTCATTAACAATTCAATAAAAACCCTGTTGCTCTATCAATGATCTGTATTTCCTTTGTTTTTGCCTTCTCTTAGTGTTTTCTTGTTCATATTTTAGAGTCACTGCTTCTAATCCTTGTAACATTGAAGGACTGAACTTATTCATATTGATGTGTGTCGGTATAAGCGAAATGTCTGTAACCGAAATGCCTGTTCTTCTTTTTTTTTTTCTTGGGAAGGACTCAATTTTATTTCCTGAAAGGGATTTCAAACTCTTTTCATATACACTGTTATGAATATTGTAAGGCATACAGCTCGCAATCAAAATGTGTGGCAATGGCAACATTTTCTGCAAACTCTTTTGTGTGTCTTTGCAGGGACTTATTCAAACTACAGATTTTTCCCATTTTGTGATGTCATGGAATGTTCCATCCTAAAGAAATTAATTCATGCAACAGTTAGATCCCATGTTCAGTTTTCATCATCTTATGTATCTGAACAGCAACGAATTAAACCGACATACACTTTTGTAAAGATAAGTGAGAAAATCGGGAATACGAAGAAGAATACTAACTGCTATAGTAAAGTTAAATTGGGCAAGGAGATAATAAGAAGAAAAATAAAAGAGGACCAGAGGATGTTAGGAACAGATTTTTAGCCCAGGGTGAATTAGTAATAGACCATGTAATGATTCATTGTATTCTTACATTATCTTACGAAGTTAAAACACCACGCATCTTGAGATAATTGGTCCATGATGATTAAAAGAGGTGAGCCGCCGACCAATAGGGTTACAGCTCTGGAATCGGTGGGCGTAAGCGAGCGTGACAACAGGTTTCTTAGAACTGCACCCCTTTGTTCTTGGTGTTTCTACGGCTTTGAAATAGTAGATGCGAGCCCTGATTGGTTGATTATGTCAAAGGAAAAGTTGAAAGTTGCCCGTGCAAAAGCGGGCGTGCACCGATGAATGGAGGGCGCTCATGGTCGTGTGATACAAGTAAACTTGAATAGCGCCCACCTGTGGTCACCATTACAACGCAGAGAGCTATTGTTCCCAAGTTTCTAGGGATGGTGGGCCTGGAAACAAAGCCAGTAATCATGACAGTTTGAAAGAGTCTCCAGGCTTCCGGAGAACCTTTGTTCTGCCGAAAAATTAGCAACAATGAAATGAACCAGGTTGGCATGACGATTAGCCCAACAACTCTCAAAACCGGCCGAGAACAGAGTTACGGTGTTATGAATAAGTAATAAAATATGTAATTCATAATAGTTTACGTAAGATTCTTAAATAGATATCTAGCTTGGTTGATACATGATAAAAGAGAATATAAAAAAAAGGAACAAGTGAATGTGGTAAAAACTGGCAGAAAGTGACTTGTATGCAAGGAGAAATAAGATGCAGAATAAAGAAAACGAAAACAAAAAAGCATCAGAATTTTAGGTGTGTGTTTGTGTTCTTATTTTCATTTTTTAATTCCTGGATAAACGAATTTACAAACCAAAATGGATAACTGAATACGACTGTTCGGTAACAGTTTTAAACTGATGGTTGTAGTAATCATTGTTATCATAAACATTACTGTGGGTGTTTTCATTATTAGTAAGACTATACTTAATATATCACTGGCAAAGAGGTGGGCAATGTTGATACTACTACTAATACTACTACTGCTAGACATCTGTAGCTAAGGATGATTACAGCTAAAAGTCATGAAATTATATTCTATTGATTGATTCACAGCCCCCAGGAAATTTTAAATACCCGGCAATTCAAAGATTTCTCATTCTCTTCTATCAACGATCTTACTGTATACACGTATTACATGACGTCATTTAGATAACTAACAAAGTCAAAAATAATCGTCTAAAAGTATTTTTTTTTTTTTTGTTGGCTAACGAGGCCTGGCAGTGTAAATGCGTACAGATTTTGGCTGTAGAATTACACACATCAAACATAATACCAGTCACAGCCATACATAAATCCATATACATCTTATGAATGAGCCACAATCAATTTTAATGATAAAGTCCTCCATTTGCCCTTTCCCGAGGAGTTGTATTATGTTATATTGTCATTATATATTTACAATGTTGCCTACACACACATACACACACACATACACAAACACACATATATAATTTTATAGTAATAATAATGTGACAATAGAACGGTGCATTAAATGCCAATTGCATTGATTTTAATTCAAAATCCGAATTTTCAGGGGCCTCCCCCTTCGTTAGGGATGATAAGCACTTTCAATTATGATATAAATTCCTCTATTGTGACATCATTATTACTATTTCTAATATTGCGGTGCAAATACAACATATATATATATATATATATATATATATATATATAGAGAGAGAGAGAGAGAGAGAGAGAGAGAGAGAGAGAGAGATAGAAAGATAGATAGATATTTTCATTCATCTACTTCATTGTATGAATATAATATACATAACAGTTTATAAACGCGTGTGAGTTTGTGTGTTAGATTTGTAGAGTGTTACTAAATTGCACCCCTTTTTTACAATGATTTCTTTGCATGTATGCATTCTGCGTAGTCAAATTGGTCAAAGTGAATCATTAATTGTAAGAGATTTATGCATACATGCAACTGGTTCCAAGCCTTTACATATTTTTTTTTTTCTTTGCATCCAGGAATTGATGTGATCATGCAGCATTAGTAAGTGAAAACTAGCTGCTATCATTTCTTCCTTGTTTGTGTATATTTGTTTCTTTGTGAGTATGAATTTCATATTATTAAACGGAATTCGAGTAAAAGCTACCCCCTCAAAACAAACAAACAAACAAACAAACAAACAAATCACGAAATGTATATGTATATGTTTGGGTGTATTATTTTGAGTGCGTACATGTTAAGATATCCTTTGTCATTGATCATTTGTAACAAGTACATTTTAGCCATGTTTTGATTCCAACGTACAATATTTGAAAATGAATACGAAAATAAGCTAGTCTTAGAAAATTAAAGTTCCCTGACAAAAGTGCATGCGTCTTCGTGACTTTTACTTAAAAAGAACCAAGCATACACAGATACACACACACACACACACACACACACACACACACACTTAGCTTCATCACTTCGGATCTATTTATCTATCTATATCGTGGCTTCAATGTGTCCCTCCACTCTTCACATTTCTTTCTCTTAATAATTTTGCCGTAACAATGTCCTGTAGTCGGTCCATCTTTCAGTCCCACACACAAGATTGTATGTAAGTTGTCGATGACACTTTTTATCACCATCTTCCTGTCTCCTTCTATTTCACTCTTAATGTCAAGGGTATACTAAAACGTCTTAGAAAATGACTCGCATTTACACTATGTGATTCCTTATACATGATGACATTTATTAAACATTTTACAAATATACAGGTATTCATCAGCCACCGAGATATTTGAAAATCTTTGTACTCAAGGTGAAAGGAAACATTTTATCATTTCTGTCTTTGCTTTTTGTTTGTGAGTGTACGTGAAAATGCAAGCCGCAAATCACGGCGTGAAACAAGATTTGTATTAATGCGAGAACCAATCAAGCATGCTTTCTTGGATAAGATTTTGATGGAGAAGAGTGGGAAGAATTACATCAAACAAAACAATGACAGCAAGAACAAGAACAACGATACAGTTTCCTCATGGCATGAACCCTTCATTGATTTCAGGTAAGTCAGTTCCGAATTCATCAACTTCACGCTCTCCGGTCCGTGTTGTTGGCTCAGTGGTAGTGGACATGTCCTCCTCGTCGCCTTCGGGTTTCCAGCCACCTCGACGACCAAATGGACGACCACCGCGGTTACCATAACCACTTTTGTCCGGACGTTGGAAGGGATGACCATTTTCTCCTTCGCCACGTCGCCCACTGTAACGTCCAGATTGATCACGACGGTCCCATCGATCTGAGATGCCGCTTTCATCTTCGGTACGATTACGTTTGCAGGGATGACGACGATGAGATGGTCTACCATATGGTGCATTCTCATTGCGAGTGTTATTGTTGTCTCCTTCCCCATCATAGTCTTCGCTCTCATTGCACTTTGCATGGTGATGTCGGCGGTTTCCATGGCGACCGAACCTGAAAGGGAAGATACTGGTACCGTTGTTATCTCCTTCTTCAGATTCCTCACTCTCATTACGCCTTCCATGGTGATGTTGATGATGGTGATGGTGGCGTGAGTGATGCCTTCCGCGATGACGACCAGGGAAACCTTCATGACCATCAGTTTCATTGGCTCTATCTGATCTCCTACCACCACCAAAAGGCATTGGTGACATATCCCCTTCCGGTCTTCCTTGTCGACCTCCCTCTCGTCTTCCTCCCTGTCCAAAGAACGGTTTACCGCCTCTCCGTCTGAAGCCCCCTTGTCCTCCAAACTCATCTCCTTCACCTCCCTCTACGCCTTGTCTCCCTTGGCCGTCTGAGAACTGTTCTCCTGGTCGAGAACGTCCCTCATTCGTACGATTACCATCTCGTCGTCCATCTCCACGCTGCTCTAGATTAACCTCGGTCTGGCTGTCACCGGGTCCTCTACGGCCCCCAGGACGGTCGGAGGGGCGACCCCGCCCTCGTCTATATTCTGGACCCCGACGACCGTTTTGTGCGCACACTGTAAAAGAAGCATCGAAGACGGACGTGTATCATTAAAAAGAGTCCACTGTTTGTTATCTTCATAATCTTCATGGTATCATTGTCAATGTATCACGAAGGGTACTAGGACAAATGTGGCAACAAATGTGGACTAAATGTTGTGATTGTAGATGAGTGGAAAGAATTACGGATGTTTGAGAATCAAGACACACCTAAGGGGTATCCTCATATTAACCCTTTGTGTGCTTTGACTGCGAATTGGAGCAAACAAACAAGCAAACAAACAACAAACACAAAAAACATAGCATTTATACACAGTCCAAATGCCTGGTACAGAAAGGGTTAATAAAACTAGACGTTGGGACAATAATGTAAGACTGAAACCAGATTGAAGAGTTTCAATAACTAGCCTGAAGAGAGTAATCGCTGTAAATTCATTTTTTTAATGAAGTTTCATTATACTAAACACAGAAATAACGTTGAAGTATTATTATTATATATATATATATATATATATTTTTTTTTTTTTTTTTTTTGCTAGACAGTTCCAAATCGCTGGAGTGATTTATCCAGCAGAGAATCAAACATAAACCATTCTGATTATTTGAATTTCAGTGTCGGGTAATATTTTCCTTCCTTTGTTCTCTTTGCGTATCGAAGTTTTGTCTAATCTTCTAAATCATAATCTTTAGATAGACGAAAAGAACACATGAGTATGAACAAGTATAAGGATTCGATTTGAAATAAAGACACTATTCTTACCTGTGACAGCAAGTGCAGCGAGAAAGAGAATGAGCAAAGTTGATTTCCAGCCCATGGTGATGAAATCTCTCTCTCTCTCTCTCTTGACAAGTTTTCTATTCGTTGCTTTGGAGTTTTTTCTCGTTGAAGCACGAACCCGAGAAATCTGAGGAGTGCAGACAATTTGGTCGACTTTTATACTCTTTGGGCTGAAAATCGTCCCAGTCGGTGCCTGACAGTACCAAATCACCCGGTGTTACTCCCAATGAGTTATCTTTCCTGTTTTATTCCACACCATATCCGGCAGTGTGAGGCAGCGACTGATACATCGTGTAGCGAATCGGGGGTGAAGAACAGGACGTAACAAAACAAAATAAAACAACACAAAAAGCGGATACGGGCACCGATAATGTTTAACGGTTGGCAAGGGGGCAACGCTGCAATATTGTGTGAAATCAATTTCGATTCCAGATGAAGTGTATCATAATGAGTCAAGTTCAGGCACAGAGAAGAGAGAATTTCTTATTCAAATCGAGAAATTGACAAAATTAAACAAATTAACAATTCACTTTTTCAGGATGACAGCGATATTAATCGTTTTAATATCAAATGTGACAATGAGCTATCGTTTCCTATCTCTCCCATTTTTTGGTTTTTATCTAAATGAAAATGTTCCAAAGTGATTTCCGGCAACAGCTCAGCACCTAAACTCCATGTCCCTATATGTTCATCATTGCCTACTCATTCAATTATTTGCGTGTGTTGAATCTCTCTTTCTTTTTTAAAGTCATTTGACAACAACAATTCAAGACTTGTTCGCAAGTTGATAAGGGAATTATGAGACGGTGACCTCACATAATGCAGTTTGCACATTACATGTATTAAACTTGGATGGTTACACTATGCCAAGCTACATATAGAATCAAAATTTTGAGTGAGTGCTTAATATTTTTTTCTCACATTTGAACGAACTGTCGCTGTATTTTTTTAATGTGTGATATATCAATCATATGTCAACCTCAAATGGAGTTGAGTTGCACTAAAGTCTGTTGTTTAGTATCAAAACATCCTATATTGTTTCAAAAATCTCCGTGTGCATTTGACTGTAAAAATCATAGTGTGCAGATTCGTCTAAGAGATAATTTAACTTAATTCTTTTTATTTTTCCTTGTCTGTCTATTCAACTGCTTATTTCACGCTCTCTCTCTCTCTCTCTCTCCTCTCCCTCTCTCATTCTCTTTTCATTTTGTTCTCTTCCGCTCTTCCTGTCTTGATTGATTATCCGTCTTCAAATCTTTAATCACTTTGGAGGCGGTAAATAAACAAAAAACAGTTATCTGGTACTTGGCTTCAAGGGCCTACCCGAGAGCAGATTGATTTAAAAAAAAAAACACAATTTGGACCGTTAGATTTCCTTTCTGTGGGTGACATCACATCCGCACAAGGCAGGAGGTGCAAGGCACAACAAAAGCCACAAAAGTCAATGACTTCATTGCAATCATCCATTTGTATGAAATACTAGTACATCAACAGAGATCTACATGTTCTCATCACCTTTCGACCTTTGCATCATTGTTTGTTTGCTGTTGTTGTTGTTTTTAAGCTGTGATATGGACGTGCATTTGAAGAGTGAAAGAGCATCATTGATTTATGAAAATAATTCCGTGTGCCTGATTTGATGTGGATAAGAACTCAAATTAGCGGTATAAATAACGTAGTCAGACTTAAAGATGATTTTACTTTTCCCCATTTGCAAAATGAAGTCAAAGGTACTAGTTGTAGAAGTGGTACTAGTTATAGTAATACTCTTTGCAAGGACTTATTCAAATTACAGATTTGGTCATTTTGTGGTGTCATGGAAAGCTCCATCCAAGACGAATAAATTCTTATGCGACAGTTACATCTCATATTTAGCTTTTATCATCTTCAGTATCTGAACAGCAAAGAATGAAACTGACACAGAGACAAGTAGCTAAAACCTTAATGCAACAAAAAAAAAAATACAGAAAACTGCTAACTGTGAGAGGTGATTGTATTGGGCAAGTAGATAAGAGAGCAATGGATAAGGACCAAAGGATATGAGAAACCGAATTTCAGTTTAGCGTGACTTTGTCGTAGACCACGGTAATGATCCGCATGATTGGTCAATGATGACTTAACTGAGGTGGACCGCCGACCAATAGGGTTACAGCTCTGGAATCAGTGGGCGTAAACGAGAGTGACAATAGGTGTCACTGAACTGCGCCCCTTTGATCTTCTATGCGGTATTTCCACTCCATAAGAAGATGCGTGCCCTGATTGGTTGATTACGCTACAGGAAAAGTTGAAAGTTGGCCGCACGAGAGAGGGCACATCATTCCGTACACAGATGAATAGAGGGGGGTTTTGGTTCATTGTCTAGTGATCCTCTATGGTCAATTTGAAAGGGGCACACCTGCGCTCACCATCAAAGAAGTATAAGTTAAACGCAGCTATTGTTCATTTGTTTCTATAAGTGGACAGCCTAGAGACAAAGCCAACAGAAGGGCTTTAAACGAGTCTCAATGCTACAGAAGAACCATTGTTCTACAAATTAGAAATAACGAAGGGAGTCAGTTCAGTTCAGCCTGATGATTAGGCCAACAACCTTCCATACAGATCGAGAATAGAGTATGCCCTTATGCTGTTATGAATAAATAATCAAATATGTAATTGATGCTACGACAGGCAAATTTAAAAGTTCGTAAGATTGGCCAAAAGCTGAAAAAATTAATGAACAAAGTAACTGCCAGAAGATGAAAGGAACATGAAGAAATGAGACGTAGAAAGCAGAAAACAAAATGAAAAAGGAAACTGGACTTTGGGTATTCTTTTACTTGCTTGAATTTTGAAAAGGCAAAATCAAAATGGGTGATTGAATATGAATTATTGGGATAAATTGGTTTCCATATTTTCTTTCATTTTCTATTCCACATAATAAGCATTGATAAGGGACCCAAACTGAAATAAAGATAATAATAATAGAAAAAACAGCATTAACGACATCAGAAGTCTTAGTTTGGGTTGAAGAAGAGGTCCAAGTGCCCACCGCAAAAAAAAAAAAAACCGCAAAAAAAAAAAACCAAAAAAAAAACCAAAAAAAAAAAAAACCCGGAGAATGCTAGGATTCACTTTTGTGTCACAGCTCAAACATAATGAAGTAAGCATGATAGTGATGATAGTATTAATCAAGCACTAATAATGGGAGTGATCATCGTTATCATTGACATTGTCATTGTTATAATAATTATCAAGATTCTGCTTAATGTAATGGTGGCAATGATATTGACATCAAGAGCCATGACAATAATGACACTACTTCTCCGTTGTGCTTCAACTACCACTACTACTTCTACAGCTACCGCAGCTGATAATTGCGGTGTTGATACGTAGTTATCTTTAACTAATTTCATCCACAGTCCCCAGGACCTTTTAATAACTTCAAGCAGTTTTCTTTCTTTTCTTTGGACGATATAAACTACATTCTTGTTTGT